>NC_069501.1:1031386006-1031645015 GCF_027579735.1 Bombina bombina
GCGCATGCATAGGCTCAAACGGAGCCCTCTGCAAAACCTTAAGTACCAAATTCAAGCTCCAAGGAGGAGCAGAAGGTCTAAATACCAATCTGATTCTGGACAGAGACTGAACAAAGGACTGAATATCAGGAAGCTCCGCTAGCTTCTTTTGTAAAAGAACCGATAAGGCCGAAATCTGTCCCTTTAAGGAACTAGCGGCAAGGCCCTTATCCAGACCATCTTGAAGAAAAGCCAGAATCCTGGATACCCTAATCTTGTGCCAGGGATATCCATGTTTCTCACACCAGGATAAATAGGTTTCTGGGCCTGAACGAGATTGTCAATCACTCTCTTCGAGAATCCTCTCTTGGCCAAGACTAGGCATTCAATCACCACGCAGTTAGCCTCAGAGAATTGAGATTTTGGTGGAGAAAAGGACCCTGAACCAACAGATCTCTGCAACAGCGTAACCTCCATGGAGGAGACGATAACATTCCCACCAGATCCGCAAACCACGTCTTCCGTGGCAACTACGGAGCAATCAGAATGGCCGAAGCTTGCTCCTGTTTGATGCGGGCCACCACTCGAGGTAAAAGTGGCAATGGGGGAAAAATGTAAATTAGGTTGAACTCCCAAGGTACTGCCAAGGCATCTATCAGCTCTGTCTGGGGATCCCTGGACCGCGACCCGTATCTGGGTAGCTTGAATTTAAGTCTGGACGCCATGAGATCTATTTCCAAAATCCCACATCTGATGCAGATCCCTGCAAACACTTTGGGATGGAGAGACCATTCCCCTGGATGAAACGATTGTCTGCTGAGGAAAACCGCTTCCCAATTGTCCACACCCAGGATGTGGATCGCTGAGAGCGAATAGCTGTGGGTCTCCCCCCATTCCAGAATCCGAGACACCTCCCTCATGGCTAGGGAGCTTGTCGTTCCCCCCTGATGGTATATGTACGCCACCAAGGTAATGTTGTCCGACTGGAATCTGATGAACCGGGACGACCCCAAGAGAAGCTAAGCCCTCAGAGCATTGAATATTGCTCGTAGTTCCAGGATATTTATCGGTAGGGTCGACTCGTCTTGAGTCCACCTGCCCTGTGCCCTTCTGGAACCCCAAACAGCTCCCTATCCTGATAGACTTACATCCGTGGTCACAATCTCCCAGGATAGCCTCAAGAAGGATTTCCCCTGGAACAGCTGTCCCGGACGGACCCACCAAGAGAGGGATTCCCTCGCTCGATTGTCCAGAGATATCTGTTGGGATAGATCTGAGTGATCGCCGTTCCATTGTCTCAACATGCATAACTGCAGAGGCCTGAGATGGAACCTTGCGAAAGGAATGACATCTATGCTGGAAACCATGAGCCCGATCACCTCCATACACTTGGCCACAGATGGCCTTGAGGAGGTCTGAAGGGCAAGACAGCTGGACGCAATCTTGGAACGTCTATGATCTGTCAAGTATATCTTCATGGATACGGAATCTATTATCATACCCAGGAACTCCACCCTGTTGCTGGGGACCAGAGAACTCTTTTCCTTGTTTATCTTCCATCCGTGGGATCGAAGGAGAAGAAGAGTCCTCGAGTGGTCCTCCGCAAGACTGCAGGATGGATCCTGGACCAGGATATCATCCAGATAAGGGACCACCGCAATACCTCTGGCTCTCGCTACCGCAAGCAACAATCCCAGAACCTTCATAAAGACTCTTTTGGCAGTCGCCAGACCGAACGGTAGGGCCACAAACTGGAAGTGCTGGTCCTGAAAAGCTAATCTTAGAAACCTGAAATGGTCCCTGTGGATTGGCACGTGAAGGTAAGCATCCTTCAAGTCTATTGTCGTCATAAATTGCCCTTCTAGAACTAGGGGCAGAATCGACCTGATCGTCTCAATTTTGAATGATCGAACTGACAGAAACTTGTTTAGGCACTTTAGGTACAGAATTGGGTGGAACGTGCCCTCCTTCTTTGGGACCATGAAAAGGTTTGAATAGTACCCTAGACCCCTTTCTGCTAGAGGTACTGGAACGATTACTCAGAGAGAGGAGAGATCCCTCACACACTCTAGAAAGGCGTCTCTCTTCTCTGGACTTGAGGATAGGTTTGACAGGAGGAATCTGCCCCTGGGCGGATGAATCTTGAACCCTATCCTGTAACCCTGGGTAATAACCTCAAGAACCCAAGGATCCTGTACGTCTCTCATCCAAGCCTCTGCGAACAGAGATAATCTGCCCCCTACTTGATCCAGAGACGGATCGGGGGCCGCCCCTTCATGCCGACATCGTCTCGACGGGCTTCTTGCTCTGCTCAGTTTTAGCAGCAGGCTGCTGGCTTTGAGACTTGTCCAAACGAAAGGAACGAAAAGTAGAGCCCTTAGGCTTATTCTTCTTATCCTGCGGAAGGAAAGCACCCTTGCCTCCCGCGACCGTGGATATGATAGAGTTCAGTCCTGGACCAAAAAGAACTTTCCCTTGAAACGGAAGGGACAGTAATCAAGACTTGGAAGTCATGTCAGCAGACCACGACTTTAATCATAGAGCCCTATGGGCTAGAATGGAAAAACATGATGTCTTAGCATTCAGGCGAATAACCTGCATATTAGCATCACAGATAAAAGAATTTGTGAACCTTAAGGCCTTAATCTTTTCCTGTATCTCCTCGAGGGGAGTCTCCACCTCGACCATAGCTGACGGGGCGTCACACCAGTAGGTAGCTGCCCCAGCCACCGTAGTGATCGCCGCTGCCGGTTGGAAAACAAACCCCGTGAGTTGGAATATCTTTCTCAACATGGATTTTAATTTTTGTCCATGGGCTCTTTGAACTACCAACTATCCTCGAGGGGAATAGTCGTCCGCTTAGCGAGTGTGGAAATAGCTCTATCCACCTTAAGAATAGCCCCCATAGCTCGAGCTGAGAGTCCGGAACGGGAAACAGCTTTTTAAAAAAGGTAGAGGGAGAAAAGGACGAGCTAAGTTTCTCCCACTCATTTTTAATAATAGTAGCCATCTTTACAGGAACTGGGAAGGTCTGAGGCACCACCCTGTCCTCGTAAACCCCATCTAGTTTAGGGATCGAAGGTTCCTCCGGAAGTTTCGGTTCCGGACCTCCAACATAGCAAGCAATTCTTTCAGTAAAAAGCACAAATGCTCCATCTTAAATTTAAACTCAGGCTCCTCCGTATCCGGAGGTTTAGAAGACGCCAATTCCGTCCCAGAGAGAGCGCCCCAGACGAGTCGGAGTCATCGGATAATCTCTCAGAGACCTCCAATGGACTAGATGACCCCTGGGACGGAAAGCTATGTCTTTCCCTTTGATTGCGCATCGCAGGGCGTGGTAGGGCATGGAAGGCCGCAGAAACCGCTTTTTGCAACTGGGCAGCGAAATCTGGCGGCCATGAGGCCCCTCCTGAGGGAGGATCAGTAGGACCTTGGAGGGCTTCATGTGTAATCGGAGATTAATGTAGGGAACGCACCTCGCGGGACGGAGAAACCTCAGAGGTGGACGGCTCAGAAACACTAAATATCTTATTCTTTTAAGATATTGCAATTTTATCAAAGCATGTGGAACACAGTTGAGCAGGTGGATCAACCTGGACCTCCTCACAATAAACACAGGTATTAGCTTTAATTAAAGAGGGAGTATCCTCTAACATATCAGAGTCCTCCATAGCTTGCGCCTTATTGCGGACTAGATAAACAAATGGCACCTTTATACACCAATGGCCAGGGCACTCACCACCTCCTATAACCCGGACACGGGGAAACCGTTATGTCTCCCGCAATTGCTGATCAGGAAAGAGGAAGTTGAAGAGGCCACACCCAGTCACATGGATTGACCCCTGCACATTAGAGAAAACGTGCCAAAAGAGGCTGCTTCGCTCTTCACCTGACTGTCCACACATTGCTAGAGCCTCATCTCACACATGACACAGCATCAAACACAATAAAGATATTATGTATAATCCCCCTCCCTGTTCAATAATCCCCTTTCCAGGGATATTCACCCTTCATTCTATACAGATTGGACTCTCCTCCCATTAAGATAGAAAGCATGTTGAGATCTGTGCATATCAAAAAAGGGCTAATTAAGTAAAAATAGTTTGCATAACATTTTTTTAAAAAAAAATTGCTGGCAAGCATTTTAAAATAATTTTTAAATATAAGCTAAATTAATTACATAGCCATGCTGTCTCGAGTAGACTGCTCCACTCCCCTTTATCAGTGTTTAGACGCAGGCATTGTATTGCAACTGAGTTCACAGCTTCTAGGTATGCTCCAGCAGATAATCACTGTGCACTTTTGCAATCTACCAAAACAATAGATATAGATACAGCCATAGAAGGAAATTTGTGGGGGGGGAATTAGAGCTGTACAATTTAGAAACTTAAAAGAAAGGGTTAATGGCGAGGCACTGCAGTATAAATTTGCAGGTAAAGTAATTAAAGTACATATTATATTTTGTCTCTATCCCAACTTGTTTTATATTTTGTCTCTATCCCAACTTATTTAATGTCACTTTAATATTACATGTTCTAAAAATGTTGGGTCTTTTGTCCCTTTAAGGATTCCTAGTTAACCTTAACACTATAACTAACAAACACACAGAAAGACACATAATTTATGCTTACCTGATAATTTCATTTTCTTCTGATGGAAAGAGTCCACAGGCATTCATTACTTTTGGGAAATAAGAACCTGGCCACCAGGAGGAGGCAAAGACACCCCAGCCAAAGGCTTAAATACTCCTCCCACGCCCCTCATTCCCCAGTCATTCTGCCGAGGAACAAGGAACAGTAGAAGAAATATCAGGGTGAGAAGGTGCCAGAAGAATATAAGGACGCCCCACAGAAATTACGGGTGGGGTGCTGTGGACTCTTTCCATCAGAAGAAAATGAAATTATCAGGTAAGCATAATTTATGTTTTTCTTCTTAAATGGAAAGAGTACACAGCAGGATTCAATACTTTTGGGAAATCAATACCCAAGCTAAAGAGGACGCTGAATGCCAAGACGGCAGGGTACATAGGCGGCCCAAACTGAAGGCACCAGACCTGAACCACAACCCAACAAAAAATCCCGCTTTATCGAAGCCGAGAAAAATTTTAAGAAAACTTGAAGAAAAAACCCTGTTGACACTGACTCGCAGTCAATCCAGAGCCAAACAAGAGACCGCAAACGGACTCGACTGAGCCAACAGTCCTCCAAGAGATACAGTCACCCCGACAAATGGTTCCTCCAACCACCCCAAGCCCCCAGGGGCAAGGCAAGGAAACCGAAGGAACCAAAAGGTTCCTTTAATACGACAGAAAACACCTCAAGTGTGTAAAGACCCAGCTCACGGAGACCAAAATGGATCCAAACCGAGAATAAGGCCACGCCACATGAGTGAAAAACCGGATAATCCGGACACGAAGACAGAAAAACCATCTCCCCAACATCCTGCAAGCAAAGACGTAACAGAAGACATAAAGTCCTCCCTGCGCCCGCCCATAGAATACCAAAGTATTCAATCATGAAAATGTGTAATAGACCCAGGTCAAAACCTCAGGATCAAGAACACCGCGTCCATAACAAGACGACACCAAAGAGCTTGTAAGGAATTAAGAAGCAGTCCACAGCAAGTGGACCATATAAAAACAGTCCCTCAACAGAAGATATTCTCCCAGCAACCTAAGCCGTCCGACCTACACTCAGGCTCCAAAAAAGGAGAACACAAGCCTCCATCAAGGCCTCCCGAGAAGGAGAGTATACCCTCGGAATCTGAAGGTAGAGAGAACTATCTCCTGTGCAGGAACCAGGAGAAAAGAGAAACCCTCTCCCTGCAGACTGAGCTAACAAGCTCCCACAGACAAGGGATACCTCGATCCCTAGACCGCTCGGACATTCCTTTATTAAGAAAACTGCCACAGCAGGATTCAAAGTCTAAGCCTTCTGCAGACCCATATCCAGATGGACCAACCCAGCCACAATGATCCAGTACAGGAACAAAAAGAATCCCAAAACTGATACAGGAACGAGCAAAGAGATGGAAGAACCATCCCACCAGAGTACAAGGACCACAGATAAGGCCATAAACTGATAAGTATCTATCAAAACAAGGCCCACAATCTGCTTAGAACCGGGAAGGCCCCAGATGGACCACCTCCACCCTATGCCTCCCGACCTAAAATGGTCCTAAACAAAAAAGGACCTCATCTTTAAAGAAAGGAGAATATTCCCTATGAAAAGGGAAGAACCGGAAAGGGCAACAATGTCCCGAAGGTCCGAAAACCACCGGCTAAGTGGGTATAAAACCCCCGACGTAAATGTCCTAGAAGAGGACCTCCTTACAGGTCGCATGCCAAATAGAGGCATAGCCAACCCCAATTACCTGCAGAGCAGAAAAATCCACGGGTACACTGGCAACCGCCAAGGTAATGCAACCTTAAGAAACAAAAGAAATTAGAACCCAACTCCAGCAGCACGGTCGAAACCCACACTCAAAGGCACAAGCCACCCAGAAACCCCTAGATGACATGGGGTACTCAGTAAGGAGTAATAGATATTCTAAAACCAGGCCAAACCTGAAAAGGAGCAAAGCCCAAAAAGCAGTCTCAGAGGAAAAATAGGTCCAGGCTTCTAATAGTTCAGGTAATCTTACCCTAGAACTAAACACCCCAACGGGCCAAAAGCCAGACAAAAGGGGAATGGACACATATCCAGCAAATTCGGAGAGCGAGAAACTTGAAAGCCCAGACTAAAAGAAGGGACCATCCCTTAGCCAAAGTCCAACGCTCCAGAAGTTGTATGAAGGGACCTCTCTGCCACAGGACAACAGCAGGGAACCCTACTAGCAGGGCTAGACTCTCCATTACCTCCACACAGGCAGAGGGCACAGAGAAGAGGAAGGTGCTAAACCTTCCCAGCTCCGGGTAACCCCGAGCTAGATAAGTCCCCATCGGGATCAACCATCATCCGGGATGCAGATCCCCAAAAGGGTAGCTGACACACCTGGAGACATTAAAGGAGACCAAAAGGTCTCATCACTCGGACAGACCATACAGTCCAAGAGTAAAACTGCATCTAGAACACTAGAACAGCTGACACACGCCCTACAAGGTGTCCAGAGCTGCAACAGGTCTTAAAGAAAACCCTCCACATGCTGAACAGCTATACATAAGCTCTAGGATCCAGTCCTAACAGAACCATCCTGATGTCTAAAACTGAAGGCAAACCGCTCAAACAGCGGTAACAAGACCTAAGTCCGCAAACCCTCCCCCACCTGGAGGCGGCACTCAAGGCTCTGAGGAAATCAGATGACAGAGTGACGCAGCGGAACACTCATTTATAACTGAAAGCCATAAGGACTGATACAATCATTCCAGCCTCATGAACCCTCGGGTTCCTCTCGAATGCTGCAGAGGACCATGAAACAATGATAATCTGAGCACTCAGCGCTGCTACCAAACCACAGTCGAAACAGCGCTACGTGACTGAACAGCCGCAAGACCGGATGAACCCAACAGGGCCAGCCTGTACCAGGGGTCCTAACCGGCAAGCTGCATAAATTCTCCCTCATAGGGGAAAAGGAAAACAGACTTTTTTTTTTTAAACATAGGACTAACATATCCAACAAACTTCTGCAGAAGTAACCAAGAGTATCAATCCCTGATGGTTCCCGAAAGAAACAAAAACAAATAAAAGACATCCATCGGATACAAATAAAATATAAGGCAACTGAAGGTTAACGCCCAAAAAAAGACACGGGCCTACCCGTCAGACCAGCCAAACGGAGCCCCATCTCACAACTGGGAAAGAAACTCAAAATAAAGACAATAGGAGATTACCTCATCCCCATATGTCTAACGTTTAGTACCATTCGGACCATCGGACTTAAGATTCCCATATCTATGAACTATAGGGTCATTCAGTGACTCAAACAGATGTCTGAGCAACTCGCAAAGGCACGCAATCTGGTACCGAAAAGCACAACACTCCAGAACAGAACCCTCCGGATACTGCGGAGGCCCACCCCAAGGCGGAATACCCGGGACAATAGGGCACAAGTACATTCTTAAAGAAACGTCTGGACTGTGCAGACGAGCCATTGTCAACATTATCTAAAAGTGAAAGCGTGCTGCAAGTTCTCGGGGGAACAAACTACCCTGCATAATGGAACTATAAACAGGGTTACCTGCATGTGTAAGAGGAACATTATGTAGGGAACTTGCTCCTTGGGAGACAGGACCCCCAGAGGCGGATGGCTCAGCAGACCCCTGATTCCCTGAGCCAGAGGAACCGAGTGCTCTCACGTGGCAAATGGAACAAGAATGGTTGACAGAAATCAACGAGGCTAAATCGGATTCATCACCTGACACCGAATCTGAATCAGATATTATAATCGTGTCGGTATCCGAATCCTCCGTAACTGAATCTGAAATGATCACAGGCTCAGCATCAGAATCCCCCATAGCTTTAGGAGGGGATAGCAATATGGACTACTCAGTAACAACAAAACAGCACCTGATACCACCAATGGCTGGGGCACTCACCCCCTCCTAGGACAAGACCCCGCAGACTAGCTTAAATCTCAGTCGCCACATGGTCGGGAATGCGGAAATGGGAACAGAGAGTAACCACGCCCAGACACAGGGTGAACCGTATAGTCCAAAAAGTGCGTAAGCCAACAGGCCGCGTCACTACCAAAGGCTTCAAAGTTCCAACCACAAACCCATAACCTCACACATTAGCAGGTTGAATCACAAAAACATGATTATAAACCCTCCTGTCCTATAACCCCCCTCAGGAGATATTAATCCTCGATTCCAAGATCAAACAGAGACTCACTGAGACCCTTTGTTAAAAGTTAAACCCACAAGGAGCTTTAATCTCACGGGAAACATCACATTACAGTACATTGCATAAAGTAAAATGAAACGATCTTACCAGAATCAACGCCGTGGAACAGGAACACGGCCTTTCAAGTGTGACGAATAGTAGCATCGCTTCCGTCATGGACTTGAGAGAACAAAGCAGGCAGTGAAGCGAAGTTCGACAACGCTGATTGCTTGAGGAGCTGTTAATCTGAGTCGGGATGTTTTTGCAGAAAGAAGCTTCCTGCATCTCCGGACTCTAACTTTCATCCAAGCCCTCACTGAGAGACTAACAGGACTACTTAAAACTCCTGTCCCTTGCCGAAGAGTACTACCCTCCATAAGAGATAAAACAAAAAATTTAAAATTCTGACACGTCTCTGCCAACCTCCTGAGACGAAAGGCAAAGAATGATTGGGGGATGAGGGGAGTTGGAGAAGTATTTAAGCCTTTGGCTGGGGTGTCTTTGCCTCCTCCTGGTGGCCAAGTTCTTATTTCCCAAAAGTAATGAATGCTGCTGTGGACTCCATTTAAGAAGAAAATAAGCTATTATTTTAATCTCTGTAGTTATATGCATTACCCTTCAGTTTAATCAAGCTTTAATCAAGATTTTTAGATACTTATCTAAAAATCCAGTATAAAACCTTTTAAAAACTTACTTAGAAGCTCCCAGTTTAGCGCTGTTGATGAGGTTAGGCTGGGACACTCAGTTAAAGGGGCTGGGAAAACAGGGACAGTGGATAATCCCCTGTATATAAAAAGACAGATTATACAAACAGGAGCCGCAGGAATCTGTAGACATCATTATACATCTGAAACGTTAGTGCTTGGTTAGAAGTCTAAAAATCAGTAGTACAATGTTAATAAAAAAATAAGCAAAAGTATACATTTTTACAAAAACACTCCCAGATGGGCTATAAATGGATCATCTACAAAGATTGATGCAAATAAAAATCTAGTGTACAATGTGTCTTTAAGGATTTCACAAAAAAAGATGTATCTACATGTGTGCTAAAACTGTAGTGTAATCATTTTAGTGCTAAGTACATGAGTAAAATTATATATATAAAAATATATATACACTTACATAGACACACACAACTTCAAATAATATATATATATATATATATATATACATACACTGTATAGATATATATATATATATATATATATATATAAACTGTATGTATATATATATATATATATATATATATATATATATATATATATATATACATATATATATATATATATATATATATATATATATATATATATATATATATATATATATACACACACACACACACACAAAGACTAATTTTGATTTGTACTTATGGAATGCACTATTTTATTGCATTGATGTTTTGCAATGTATAGTGTAAATGTATTTTCCTTGATGTAATCTGACACACTGAACACACTACTTCATGAACAACATTCCAAAGTATGTGCACAACATTCTGATTTTATCACGTGCTTTGCTAAGACATGACAATGCACTTACCAAATTCCATAGTCATTACCTTTGGAGTCTTCCTATTTTATTCAGTAATTTAAAGAAATGTCATCAGCTCTCTTACAAAAACAGGATTACGTTTTTTATTTAAATAAATAAATCCTAGTGAAGGAAATCATGCCAATTAAAAAGTAAAACCTAATGAAATGTAATGTCCCCTTTACATAAACCAAAGAGAGATTGGAAAATCAATAGTTTCTCTCTCTCTTTTTTTTTTTTTAACAAAAATTAGCATTTAAATAAGTTTTGATAAGCCCAAACACTCCTTTCCCTGTCGATGCTCACAGATCACTCCTGAGTAGAAACAGAGGCATCAGCAGAATATTTCCTATTTGATAATTGTCTTTAAAACTTTTCTGTGTGAAGTTAACTGAAAGGAAAACGTTAAACCAGAAACACAGCTAAAAATGCCAGGACAGTCTAAAAATTACATGAGGTCACAAAGTTCCTCCCAAATATTCATACGGTACATAAAATAATGTTATTATATTTCTACATGGGCACTTTTCAGGAAGTTATTTTCCACTGTATTTTATGTGATTGCAAATCCTAAATTTATTTTTGAAACATTTGCATATATTTGGGCCAAAAGGAGGATGATCATACATTTATAAAGTTCACGTTTTTGAGAGTATTATAGGTTATTTTTTTTTTTAATTATGTCTCACATTGTTGTTTTAACCCCTATGTTACACAGTAGGACACCTGGGCGAGTCTTATTTTAAATAAATTACCAGGGGTGTTACAAAGCAAAACAATTTGATGAACAGTGACTTGAACTGATAAGAAGCCATGTTATGGTTATGTCACATACTTGTGAAATAGCACAGCATCAATGTGAGGATTCTATACCTTAACATCATAACATTAGCTGTATCAGAAAAGCAGAAGCAAGAACAATCTCCCCCAATGCTAAGCACTGTCTTGCATACAGAAATCGGGAAAGGCTCTATGTGTGTATGATTTGCAGCCTGGCAGTAATGAAATCCCCAGTGTACTCATGTGTCAGAGGAGAGAGAGCTTTTGGTCACAAGCTGCTGCAATGCACTGCTGTGCCCCTGAGACACGTGTTAGAGATCCAGCAATAAGACGCTCAGAAATGCACTTACATATATATATATATATATATTTATTTAGTTGAGGAGGTTGACTTCTAGTTGCTGATGTGGAAAAATAAAATGAGGCCGGATTACTACATTGAATTGCTGTCTTAGATTGTTTTTAACGCTGAAGTGATTGTGTGTGTGTGTTCTTAAATCTAGCACCACTAAACAAAGAGACCTCATTAGCAGTCATTACTCAAATGAGGGATTAACTGTTTGAGTACAGACTGAGCCATCTATTTCCAGATTTTAGAAAACGTTTATGGGGAATAGGTTTCTTTCATATTCAACATCATATAAACTCATTTAGAAATAAGCAGGTTAGACTTGGAATGAAAATGCCTTTTTATCAAGTTTACCATTTAAACTTACTTAAAGGGACATTAAACACTAAATACATGCTAGATAGAATGATGTATTCAAAGAAAAGATTAGTCCATGACTAACATGTAGATGTATTTTTTTAAAGTGTCATTAGTTGTTTAAAAAGTGACAAAATAAGTCTAAAGTTTCAGTGTCTATAAAACACTGGGGGCTGCCATGTTGTAACTTGTGTTACCTTCTCTGCTGTGGCCAATTAGAGACCGTTATAAATAGGTCACTAGAGTGTGCAGCCAATGGCTGTGTGGAATATAACAGTGCTCTTCACTTCCATTTCTAACAGGAACTGAAAAGCTCACAATTTCAGAATGGAATTACAGGCAAAGAGGACAAAATAAATAATGAAAGTATATTGCAGAGTTGTTTAATTTATACAATTTATCATTTTATATTACCATCTCAAAGTGTTTAATGTCCCTTTAATCCTTTACCTGGTATTTAAGCTGCAACAGTATATTTAACATTGAATATAAATTATACTGTTTAAAATGAGCATTTTGAAGTGCATTATACTATGTGAACAAACCCAACAAAAAGTTAACTGTAAACAAACTGTCAGAAAACATATTAATGTGTGTTCTTCAGTGTCACTCTTCAGATATAGGAGATGGGGATCAAAAATATTTTTTTAGATATGCTATCAGACTTACTGAATTGTGGAATTTAAAGGGACATAATTTTTTTTAAATTTTTTAATTTATTAATTAATTAATGCAGCAACAATTATTCACCGGATTGCGAAAGATCAGCATGAAAAATAATATATTTAAAAGCATTTAAAACTGCCATTTTGGAAGACAAATACACATTGAATGCGCAAAAGGACACACCCCTTAAAATTCCTTGTGTTTTGTTTGCACATATTAACCAATCAGACTGCAGCATTTAGGAGCGTCAGGGTTCTGCATACCATGGAATGCAATACCAGATTCTCGGGGGGGGGGAGTGGAAACACTACAGTTTTCAGAATTAAATTTTAGGAAAAGCAGGCAAAATAAATAATACAAATGAATTTTTATTTTTTTATTTTACAAGGTGCAAAATGTTATGCTATTGTTACTACTTGTATTATTGTGCTATTAATGCATTGATGGCATGCCACACATACTTTTTTTTGGTTGTTCATTTCTTTAAAATACAAAATATAGATCAGTTTATAGTATTGTATTAACATGCAAGAGCTGCTGTCCAATTACAAGTGAATTAGTTCAGGGTTCAACAAACCCAGGCGACAGCAAACCATGGGCACCTTAAAATGGATCAGTGGTGCCCTGGTTTAGAGTCCCCCAAGACACCCATGTTTGCCCCCTACATCCCCCGATGGCTACGACTAGCAACACCAAAATTTAGCTTGGTGAGGCTGGATCTTTTCTAGGCCTCATAGCTGTGACCTACAAATCCAACTTTTATTGTGTTATGTTATAATGTGTGTGTAATATGTAATATATTACTTGTATCAAATATATATATACACACACACACGCACACATACATACATACATACGCACAGGTACAAAACCAGCATGGAGAGACGATGGGACCAAGTGTAAATAATATCTTGTGTCATTTATACATGCAACCTGAAGGTAGTTTTATAATTTTTATATACATAGTACCATCAAAAAGATAGTAAATGGTAATCAGAAAGATAACAGTTATTGTTTTAAATAAATATAGACTACCATTTACATTTTATAACACAAAAAACTGACGCAAAGACTAGGAAGAGAAGATAGTGACTTACTGGCTGGGGGAAATTATACATTAAAAAAAAAAAAAAAAAAAATATATATATATATATATATATATATATATATATATATATATATATATAAAAAATAAAATATTAATGAAAAAGGAATGGCCCAAAGTTTCTCTTTCTAAATGTATGGGCTGCCTCCTAGATTTTGAAGACATTTGTTTAGCTATGAATTAATTTACCTAAGAAACTTATGCCAATTCTAACATGTTTTATATAAACCTACAGACATCTAACTTGCACATTTTCTATGCCCTATTGCTATTCATTGTGAATAAAGGGCATGGAAAACAGAAGAGGGCATGGAAAACAGAACAAGACAAATGAGCCAAATGATGAATATTATATTTACAGAAAAAAGGACCTTAAAGGGACAGTATACACTCATTTTCATATAACTGCATGTAATAGACACTACTATAAAGAATAATATGCACAGATACTGATATAAAAATCCAGTATAAAACTGTTTAAAAACTTACTTAGAAGCTGTCACTTTGGCTCTGTTGAAAAGGTAGCTGGAAAGCCCACTGCGAGTGGCAAATAAGACACTCCCCCCTCCCCCTTCTTTTGCATATGAAAAGACCCTTTACACAAACAGCAGCAAGCTGGAGAAGGTAGCTGACAGTATTCACATAAAACTTTGGGGCTTGGTTAGGAGTCTGAAAATCAGAGCAATGTTATTTAAAAATAAGCAAAATTATACATTAATTAAAAAAAAAAAACTTTATGGGCTATATAAATAGATTATCTACAAAACATTTATGCAAAGAAAAAATGAGTGTATAATGTCCCTTTAAAGGGACAGTCTAGACCAGAATTTTTATTGTTTAAAAAGATGGATAATCCCTTTATTACCAATTACCCAGTTTTGCATAACCAACACAGTTATATTGATACACGTTTTACCTCTGTGATTACCTTGTATCTAAGCCTTTGCAGACTGCCCCCTTAATTCAGTTCTATTGCCAGACTTGCATTTCAGCCAATCAGTGCTGACTCCAAAGTAAGATGAGCACAAAATTATCTATATGGCACACATGAACTAACACCCTCAAGTTGTGAAAAACGTTCAACATGAATTCAGATAAGAGGCAGCCTTCAAGGGCTAAGAAATTAGCATATGCACCTAATTAGGTTTAGCTTTCAACAAAGAGTATAAAGAGAACAAAGCAAAATTGATAAAAGTAAATTGGAAAGTTGTTTAAAATGACATGCCCTATCTAACTTAATAAAAGTTTATTTTTGACTTGACAGTCCCTTTAAACATACAAAACAATAAAAAATAAAAAATAATTGGACATTCTTCTTAAAAAGGGCAACCACATGAGGAACTGTGTTGTGTCATCTTTTTTTCTCTCTCTCTATATATATATATATATATGCTACCTTTTTAAATTTTGACATGTATGGCACCACTGAAACATTTACTCTTTTGTAACGTTATATTTACCTGACCTAACAAAGCAGGACTCAAATAGCCAAGCTCCAAAAATATATCTTCTAGCCTGAACCCTTTGGATTATTTACCATATACAGGCATACCTCAGAGATATTGCGGGTTTGGCTCCAGACCACTTGCAATAAAGCAATACAGTGAGTCATATTTTGTTTCCCAATGTATATAAGTGTTATATTTATATTATACTGTACTTTAGTCTATTAAGTGTGCAATAGCATTATGTCTTAAAAAAAACAATGTACATACCTTAATTAAAAATGTGTGTGTGTAATTATGTGTTTATATGTTTATATGTGTATGTACCGTATTGTGCCGCATATAGGCTGCACCCTTAAAGTTTGGTGCCATTTTGAAGAAATTCAATTTTAAAAGAAAACACACAAAATGTGCAAGCAATGAGTCCCAATGCAGGGTGTCAGCTCCCAGGGGATACTTTTACACTTCCCCCAAGAGTATAGAAAAAAAACCCAAAGGAAAGATGCTGCACTCCTCAGTAATTTAAAATGTGAAAAAACCTTTATTCAGCCATTAAAGCTGTAATGGCTGAATAAAGACTTTTTTCACATTTGAAAACAGAATTTATGCTTACCTGATAAATTACTTTCTCCAACGGTGTGTCCGGTCCACGGCGTCATCCTTACTTGTGGGATATTCTCTTCCCCAACAGGAAATGGCAAAGAGTCCCAGCAAAGCTGGTCACATGATCCCTCCTAGGCTCCGCCCACCCCAGTCATTCGACCGACGGACAGGAGGAAATATATATAGGAGAAACCATATGATACCGTGGTGACTGTAGTTAGAGAAAATAATTCATCAGACCTGATTAAAAAACCAGGGCGGGCCGTGGACCGGACACACCGTTGGAGAAAGTAATTTATCAGGTAAGCATAAATTCTGTTTTCTCCAACATTGGTGTGTCCGGTCCACGGCGTCATCCTTACTTGTGGGAACCAATACCAAAGCTTTAGGACACGGATGAAGGGAAGGAGCAAATCAGGTCACCTAAATGGAAGGCACCACGGCTTGCAAAACCTTTCTCCCAAAAATAGCCTCTGAAGAAGCAAAAGTATCAAATTTGTAAAATTTGGCAAAAGTGTGCAGTGAAGACCAAGTCGCTGCCTTACATATCTGGTCAACAGAAGCCTCGTTCTTGAAGGCCCATGTGGAAGCCACAGCCCTAGTGGAGTGAGCTGTGATTCTTTCAGGAGGCTGCCGTCCGGCAGTCTCATAAGCCAATCGGATAATGCTTTTAAGCCAAAAGGAAAGAGAGGTAGAAGTCGCTTTTTGACCTCTCCTTTTACCAGAATAAACAACAAACAAGGAAGATGTTTGTCTGAAATCTTTAGTAGCCTCTAAATAGAATTTTAGAGCACGGACTACGTCCAAATTGTGTAACAAACGTTCCTTCTTTGAAACTGGATTCGGACACAAAGAAGGTACAACTATCTCCTGGTTAATATTTTTGTTGGAAACAACTTTCGGAAGAAAACCAGGCTTAGTACGCAAAACCACCTTATCTGCATGGAACACCAGATAGGGCGGAGAACACTGCAGAGCAGATAACTCTGAAACTCTTCTAGCAGAAGAAATTGCAACCAAAAACAAAACTTTCCAAGATAAAAACTTAATATCTACGGAATGTAAGGGTTCAAACGGAACCCCTTGAAGAACTGAAAGAACTAGATTTAGACTCCAGGGAGGAGTCAAAGGTCTGTAAACAGGCTTGATCCTAACCAGAGCCTGAACAAATGCTTGAACATCTGGCACAGCTGCCAGTCTTTTGTGAAGTAAAACAGATAAAGCAGAGATCTGTCCCTTCAGAGAACTTGCAGATAATCCTTTCTCCAAACCTTCTTGTAGAAAGGATAGAATCTTAGGAATTTTTATCTTGTTCCATGGGAATCCTTTAGATTCACACCAACAGATATATTTTTTCCATATTTTATGGTAAATTTTTCTAGTTACAGGCTTTCTAGCCTGAATCAGAGTATCTATTACAGAATCTGAAAACCCACGCTTTGATAAAATCAAGCGTTCAATCTCTAAGCCGTCAGTTGGAGGGAAACCAGATTCGGATGTTCGAATGGACCCTGAACAAGAAGATCCTGTCTCAAAGGTAGCTTCCATGGTGAAGCCGATGACATATTGACCAGGTCTGCATACTAAGTCCTGCGTGGCCACGCAGGAGCTATCAAGATCACCGAGGCCCTCTCCTGATTGATCCTGGCTACCAGCCTGGGGATGAGAGGAAACGGTGGGAATACATAAGCTAGGTTGAAGGTCCAAGGTGCTACTAGTGCATCTACTAGGGTCGCCTTGGGATCCCTGGATCTGGACCCGTAGCAAGGAACCTTGAAGTTCTGACGAGACGCCATCAGATCGATGTCTGGAATGCCCCATAATTGAGTTATTTGGGCAAAGATTTCCGGATGGAGTTCCCACTCCCCCGGATGGAATGTCTGACGACTCAGAAAATCCGCTTTTTTTTCCACTCCTGGGATGTGGATCGCAGACAAGTGGCAGGAGTGATCCTCCGCCCATTGAATTATCTTGGTCACTTCTTTCATCGCCAGGGAAGTCCTTGTTCCCCCCTGATGATTGATATATGCAACGGTCGTCATGTTGTCTGACTGAAACCTTATGAATTTGGCCTTTGCTAGTTGAGGCCAAGCTCTGAGAGCATTGAATATCGCTCTCAGTTCCAGAATGTTTATCGGGAGAAGAGACTCTTCCCAAGACCATAGACCCTGAGCTTTCAGGGATTCCCAGACCGCGCCCCAGCCCACTAGGCTAGCGTCGGTCGTGACAATGACCCACTCTGGTCTGCGGAAGCTCATTCCCTGTGACAGATTGTCCAGGGTCAGCCACCAACGGAGTGAATCTCTGGTCTTTTGATCTACTTGAATCGTCGGAGACAAGTCTGTATAATCCCCATTCCACTGTCTGAGCATGCACAGTTGTAATGGTCTTAGATGAATTTGTGCAAAAGGAACTATGTCCATTGTTGCAACCATCAATCCTATTACTTCCATGCACTGCGCTATGGAAGGACGAGGAACAGAATGAAGTACTTGACAAGAGCTTAGAAGTTTTGATTTTCTGACCTCTGTCAGAAAAATCCTCATTTCTAAGGAATCTATTATTGTTCCCAAGAAGGGAACTCTTGTTGATGGGGACAGAGAACTTTTTTCTTTGTTCACCTTCCATCCGTGAGATCTGAGAAAGGCTAGGACGATGTCCGTATGAGCCTTTGCTTTTGACAGGGACGACGCTTGAATCAGGATGTCGTCCAAGTAAGGTACTACTGCAATGCCCCTTGGTCTTAGAACCGCTAGAAGGGACCCTAGTACCTTTGTGAAAATCCTTGGAGCAGTGGCTAATCCAAATGGAAGTGCCACAAACTGGTAATGCTTGTCCAGAAAAGCGAACCTTAGGAACTGATGATGTTCCTTGTGGATAGGAATATGTAGGTACGCATCCTTTAAATCCACGGTAGTCATAAATTGATTTTCCTGGATAGTAGGTAGGATCGTTCGAATAGTTTCCATTTTGAACGATGGTACCCTGAGAAATTTGTTTAGGATCTTTAGATCCAAAATTGGTCTGAATGTTCCCTCTTTTTTGGGAACTATGAACAGATTGGAATAAAATCCCATTCCTTGTTCTCTTATTGGAACTGGATGTATCACTCCCATCTTTAACAGGTCTTCTACACAATGTAAGAATGCCTGTCTCTTTATTTGGTTTGAAGATAGAGACCTGTGGAACCTTCCCCTTGGGGGTAGTTCCTTGAATTCCAGGAGATAACCTTGAGAAACTATTTCTAGCGCCCAAGGATCCTGAACATCTCTTGCCCAAGCCTGAGAAAAGAGAGAAAGTCTGCCCCCCACTAGATCCGGTCCCGGATCGGGGGCTATCCCTTCATGCTGTTTTGGTAGCAGTGGTAGGCTTCTTGGCCTGCTTACCCTTGTTCCAGCCTTGCATTGGTTTCCAGGCTGGTTTGGGTTGTGAAGTATTACCCTCTTGCTTAGAGGATACAGAATTAGAGACTGGTCCGTTTCTGCGAAAGGGACGAAAATTAGGCTTATTATTAGCCTTAAAAGACCTATCCTGTGGGAGGGCGTGGCCCTTTCCCCCAGTGATGTCTGAAATAATCTCTTTCAAATCAGGTCCAAATAATGTTTTACCTTTGAAAGGAATGTTAAGCAATTTTGTCTTGGAAGACACATCCGCTGACCAAGACTTTAGTCAAAGCACTCTGCGCGCCACGACAGCTAACCCTGAATTTTTCGCCGCTAATCTAGCTAATTGCAAAGCGGCATCTAAAACAAAAGAGTTAGCCAATTTAAGTGCTTGAACTCTGTCCATAACCTCCTCATACGAAGATTCTTTACTGAGCGATTTTTCTAGTTCCTCGAACCAGAAACACGCTGCCGTAGTGACAGGAACAATGCATGAAATTGGTTGTAGAAGGTAACCTTGCTGTACAAAAATCTTTTTAAGCAAACCCTCTAATTTCTTATCCATAGGATCTTTGAAAGCACAACTATCTTCGATAGGAATAGTAGTGCGTTTGTTTAGAGTAGAAACCGCCCCCTCGACCTTGGGGACTGTCTGCCATAAGTCCTTTCTGGGGTCGACTATAGGAAATAATTTCTTAAATATAGGGGGGGGGAACAAAAGGTATGCCGGGCCTTTCCCACTCTTTATTTACTATGTCCGCCACCCGCTTGGGTATAGGAAAAGCGTTGGGGGGCACCGGAACCTCTAGGAACTTGTCCATCTTACATAATTTCTCTGGAATTACCAAATTGTCACAATCATCCAGAGTAGATAACACCTCCTTAAGCAGTGCGCGGAGATGTTCTAATTTAAATTTAAATGTCACAACATCAGGTTCAGCTTGATGAGAAATTTTTCCTGAATCTGAAATTTCTCCATCAGACAAAACCTCCCTCATGGCCCCTTGAGATTGGTGTGAGGGTATGTCAGAACAGTTATCATCAGCGTCCTCTTGCTCTTCAGTGTTTAAAACAGAGCAATCACGCTTTCTCTGATAAGTAGGCATTTTGGATAAAAGATTTGCTATGGAGTTATCCATTACAGCCGTTAATTGTTGCATGGTAATAAGTATTGGCGCACTAGATGTACTAGGGGCCTCCTGTGTGGGCATAACTGGTGTAGACACAGTAGGGGATGATGTAGTATCATGTTTACTCCCCTCATTTTAAGGAATCATCTTGGGCAATATCATTATCTGTTGCAATACTGTCCTTACTTTGTTTGGACACTATGGCACAATTATCACATAAATTTAAATGGGGAGACACATTGGCTTTCATACATATAGAACATAGCTTATCTGATGGTACAGACATGTTAAACAGGCTTAAACTTGTCAACAAAGCACAAAAAACGTTTTAAAATAAAACCGTTACTGTCACTTTAAATTTCAAACTGAAAACACTTTATTACTGAATATGTGAAAAAGTATGAAGGAATTGTTCAAAATTCACCAAAATTTCACCACAGTGTCTTAAAGCATTAAAAGTATTGCACACCAAATTTCAGAGCTTTAACCCTTAAATTAACGGAACCGGAGCCGTTTTTACATTTAACCCCTATACAGTCCCAGAATGAGGCTCTGTCTATAACTAGAAAGGCCCCCATCTGAAAAAGGTGTCCAACACAGTGCCTGCCGTTTTTCTAAACGTTCCCCAAGATTATAATACCAATAATTAGTTAGAATCTGCATAATATGCCTAGTAAAGCAATTGTTTTAGCCCAGAAAAATGTCTACCAGTTTTGAAGCCCTTTTTGAAGCCCTTTATTCTTTTATGTTTAACTAAGAAAATGGCTTACTGGTCCCCATGAGGGGAAATGACAGCCTTCCAGCATTACATGGTCTTGTTAGAAATATGGCTAGTCATACCTTAAGCAGAAAAGACTGCTAACTGTTTCCCCCAACTGAAGTTACTTCATCTCAACAGTCCTGTGTGGAAACAGCAATTGATTTCAGTTACTGTCTGCTAAAATCATCTTCCTCTTACAAACAGAAATCTTCATCCTTTTCTGTTTCAGAGTAAATAGTACATACCAGCACTATTTTAAAATAACAAACACTTGATAGAAGAATAAAACTACATTTAAACACCAAAAAACTCTTAACCATCTCCGTGGAGATGTTGCCTGTGCAACGGCAAAGAGAATGACTGGGGTGGGCGGAGCCTAGGAGGGATCATGTGACCAGCTTTGCTGGGACTCTTTGCCATTTCCTGTTGGGGAAGAGAATATCCCACAAGTAAGGATGACGCCGTGGACCGGACACACCAATGTTGGAGAAATTACCAGTACTAAGGAGTACAGCATCTTTCCTTTTTTATTTTAACATATTAAAGCTGCAATTTGGTATGTACTGGTACATGTTTAGCAGGTATGATGTGATGGGGGGAAAAAACACCTTTTTACCTGACAATATCAGTACAGTAGCAAAATTATTGCAAGACGTTGCAGAACTATCCAATCCGGTGGACTACAATCCCCATAAGGCCACAGGGTGCACCGTAAGTTCGGCTGTATAAGCTCGTTCTCTGAATTACACTGTGCTCAGCACAGTATTACCGCATCTTACTACAATCCCCATAAGGCCACAGGGTGCACCGGAAGTTCGGCTGTATAAGCCTGTTCTCCGAATTACACTGTGCTCAGCACAGTATTACCGCATCTTACTACAATCCCCATAAGGCCACAGGGTGCACCGGAAGTTTGGCAGTACTGCACAAGTACAATTTTGCCAATAAGCACCCGCTTATAGGCCGCACCCCGCATATAGGCTGCACATTTAAAGCTACAAATCAAGGGAAAAAAGTGCGGCCTATATGCGGAACAATACGGTATATGTTGGAATAATGGTGCAGATAAATTCAATTTGTAAAAACAGCAATACATATAGGTATCCCTGTATCTATATAAATAACATACTTTGTACTGTAGGCTCCAATTCGCATCAAACAAGTAGTATGAAATAAAATACTACTGACTATACAGTGCATATTTAGATTAATGAAACATTAGATATCTCACAACCAGCATTATGAAATGCAAAATATATTTTAAAAAAAGTTTAATTTCAAGTACAGTAATAATTAAACTATCAAAGAAATAGACAATTATTGTATCAAAACTAGCTGTGCATTTAAAAAGTTAATTTACATTCTATTTAAAATCTTCAGCAGATCATTCTTAAAGTCTAATAATCATGTTTAGAAAATGAATGAAAAACATAGAATTGGACAGCCTCACAGGCTTAGAGGTCATGGAAAACACAAACAGATGTAAAATAACACAGAAAACTGCCTCATAATCTACAGTTTGTCCAAAGCTTCCATCAAATACAATATAGCTGGAGGGTGAGTTTTTAATAACCATTCTAATGTTCTACTCAGCCAAAAATAATTACTATACTGTTAAATATATGGCGCATTGATGTAGCCATGCAGAGAACATTTATTTAGTCATTATTTTTCAAAATGACATATCAGCAGCGTACATGTGAACTTGTAAATAACACTGCTTAAATTACCAAACAGAAACTAAATGCTTTCACAGTACAGTTGTTTTAGCAAAACGGCCTTTCTTTCTCTTGCAAAAACTATTTTTAACTTTGTTAATTGCTGCTCTTTCATATAAACGATAAAGCTTTGCATACAATAGATTGCAAGTTCTCATGGGAAATGTAGCCTAGAAAGTTTCTTTATCAAATGTTTGTCATATTTTGTATTATTTATGTATTAACTGTGCCTATAATTACACTGCTTAATAAATATGCCTAGAAACCTAAAGCCCTAAGGCATATAGTTGACAAGTTAGTCTTTGGTTCTGTTGATAAAAAAAAACGGAAAGCTATGGCCACGGGGGACCATACTGAGGAAATTTGTTTGCCTACTTGTTAAGCAGCGTATTACTAAGCTACCTTAGTGGCGCTGAGTGAACCATTGTACTCTCCTGATAAAATAGCAGGTGCCACATTAAGGATTAATGTAAAATGACATAGCAAAATGACTTTTTATTATATTGTCAAAGAGAAAAAATACATTTATAATGCAATTCCATGTGGATGAAACCAACAACAATAAACTTTAACCTGCATGCGTCTATATTATTAGTCCCACAAGTTTAATAATAAAAAAAATACACATGGACGCTCTCATCGTCATGGCTCTGTGCTTCAGTTTTACCCCCTCAGGAGAGGCTGCCTGTAATTTACCGTTAGAACATATTTCTCCTTTGAGGAATGCATAAGTGACAAATCAGCTTTCATATTCTATCTTCCCAGGGCAAAATGTGCTTTGTATTGATATTGCACCTGTGCATTACTACTGATATACAACTTCATGACCTGGATGCTGCTATCTGTAGAAATACACTATAAAAAGGTAGCAGCAATAAACGTAAAATACATAAATAATATACAGCATCCTAACCTCGGTGCTGTGAGCTAAAGAAATATACTATAAAACAATACAAGAAAAATACATAATACTTATGGGACACTAAAGTCAAAACTAAACTATCATTCAAATAGAGCATGCAATTCATTACAAATTCCATTACCAATTTGTGAACAGTATTTTAGATGCAGTTTCTGAGGCACCAGCTACTACCGAGCATGAGTTCACAATATATAGGTATACGAGTCTGGGATTCGCTGATAGATAGGCAGGTACATTCGGTGTATTCAGAAGGAAACAAAATACTGAAGACGGCGGCTGCTAGTGGCATTCTGCTATGTTTGGAAACGAAGTCCTTCTTGTTAAAGTCAACACACTAAAATCTGGATTTGCACAAACCTTAGTGTGTTGCACTTTCACAAGAAGAAATCGGTATTCGTTTCCTTCCAAATACACCCTACTGATAGATGTCACATACAAGGGAAAGAATATCAGTCATTTTTTTGTAGAAAAAAAAAATCTACTGCTCATTTGAAATTCAAAGTGTTATTGTGTTATATTTTTATTAGGCATTTGTTGATTATACAATTCTACAGTATTTAACCCCTTAATGACCAGCGACATAGGCATCAGGATGGAGGGACTAATAGCACAGTCTAGACCCGCACTATTATAGCAACACAATCCCGTAACAATCAGCGACGTACCGGTTATGTTGTGATTGTTAAGGGGTTAATGCTCATTTATTCATTGGAAACTAATCCAGGACATATACTATACAAATACCTACGATATTTAGATGTGAGGTATAAGTAAAGCACATTCATTCAGCCCTCTAATGATTGTAAAATGACCCAGCGCACTGCCAGTTTAACTGTTGCACAGCCAACTTGCATTTCTTAGAACGGCCTTGCAATGAGAATAATTTTATATTCAGTATAGCCCTCAGTTTCTCAAACCTTATGAGCATTTAGCCAAGTAGATTGTGCATGAAATATGGTTGAATCTAAGCAGCGAATAGAGAGAGCTGGTATCATGAATGGGATTTACCTCAAAATTGGCATTCTTTTTATCAAGGGCAGTGGCTAAACAGTGTGATGTATCTGTGTTTTCTCTGTAAGTTACTGTATTTATTCTGTTGTTTAAACATCTAAAAATGTGCTTTGTGCAATTAGTAGTAGTGATCATTAGAATAAATACCTGAAACAGAACAACAAATCTGACTTTTGTTTTTTGACTCATTGATTAGCAATTTAGTCAAAATCTGTTGTATACATGTATGTCCTCATGGGATAGTTAGAGGTACTTCGCAAGAAATATATATTAGTCACCCATTTTTAAAACAGTAATTTTAAACTTGATGGCAAAAAAAATTAGAAACAGTAAAAAGTTATTTTTGGGAAAAGCAAAAACAATAAACCTTTCCCATTTAATTCTATTGTCAGAAAATTGAATATTTGATACACCTGACAAAATAAATGAGGACGTAACAAGAATTGTATAACTATTCCAAGCTCCAGAACACATTTTAATTGCATAACCACTTCTATAACAAGCCTAAAATTGTGATGGGGGGGGGGGGGGGGCTGAAGTCTAAACATGTTGGATTACTTAAAGGGACAGTCTAGTCAAAATTAAACTTTCACGATTTAGCATGCAATTTTAAACAACTTTCCAATTTACTTTTATCATCAAATTTGCTTTGTTCCCTTGGTGGTATTTTTGAAAAGCTAAACCTAGGTAGGCTCAAACTGATTTCTAAACAGTTGAAAACCGCCTCTTAGCTCAGAGCATTTTGAAAGTTTTTCACAGTTAGACAGTACAAGTTCATGTGTGTCAAATAAATAAACATTGTGCTCACTCCCATGGAGTTATTTAGGAGTCTTCACTGATTGGCTACACTGCATGTCTGTCAAAAGCACTTGGATAAGGGGGCAGTCTGCAGAGGCTTAGATACAAGTAATCACAGAGGTAAAACATATATTAATATAACTCTGTTGGTTATGCAAAACCTGGGAATGGGTAATAAAGGGATAATTATCCTT
The DNA here is from genome assembly GCF_027579735.1 of Bombina bombina. Lineage (NCBI taxonomy): Eukaryota > Metazoa > Chordata > Amphibia > Anura > Bombinatoridae > Bombina > Bombina bombina. The sequence goes on from NC_069501.1 coordinate 1,031,411,559, forward strand.
TTAAATAATAAAAATTCTGGTGTAGACTGTCCCTTTAAAGCAGTAACAGTCCTGTACTTTTGTGTAAAAATTTCAAGTAAAACAGTTGAAATTAAAACTGAAGCAAATACAACATTATCAGTTATTTCCTGCCTGATAAGGGCAACTCCCATAGCTGTAATTGTTGGGGAGGGAAAGTAGAAAAAGTTGGTTCATATTGAAAAACAAATATACATATACAATAAATGCAATACCTAAAATGTTTTTTTTTTTTTTAAATTCCCTCTTTTAAACAGAAAAAAATAAATTATAAATATGAATACAATATCCAGTTATAGTAACCTAAATAAAAGACTATGCTATGTTAACGTTGCATTACACAAGAAAAAGCAATATAAACTACTGCTGTACCTTATTAGTGTTCTCCACAGAGAATGTTGCCAGCCAGGTGTCTTTATAAATTAACCAAGTGGAGGCAGTGCAATATTTTCTAAAAACATAAATTATATTTACCAGATAATTTAATTTCCATCTGTATGAGGAGAGTCCACAGCTTCATTCCTTACTTGTGGGGATACAGAACCTGGCCACCAGGAGGAGGCAAAGACACCCCAGCCAAATGCTTAATACCTTCCCAACCCAGTGCGAAGAACAGCCTTATCAGCATGAAAAACTAGGTAAGGAGGCTCACATTGTAAGGCTGCCAACTCAGAGACTCTGTGTGCCGAAGCAATAGCCAATAGAAAAAGAACCTTCCAAGACAGTAATTTAATGTCAACCGAATGCATGTGCTCAATCGGAACCCTCTGCAAAACCTTAAGAACCAAATTTAAACTCCAAGGAGGAGCGGAATGTCTAAATACAGGCCTGATTCTAGACAGAGCCTGAACAAAAAACTGAATATCAGAAAGCTCAGTGAGCCTCTTGTGTAAAAACACAGATAGAGCTGAAATCTGTTCATTTAAAGGGACAGTACGCTATAAAATAGTTTCTCCCTTAATGTGTTTCCAATAGCTTTTTTTATCAGATTCTGAGTATAAAATGTATGAGATTTGCTTTTTTTAAGGCTTATTTGTATATATGAATTAGCGGATTTTGTGTTTTGAAGCCACAACCTAATAAAATGGGTTGAACTTGTAGGTATAATCAGATCTCATTACTTTATCACATTGTGTACATATACCTGCTTATTTATCTTATATCTGTCCATAAACCAATCACCAATACTTGGAGAGAACAATGGAAAATTAACATTTTACCACCTTATCTCTTCTATAACCCACTGGGAGTGTAATTTCTTCTACTGGCTGTGTTAACACAGCTTGGCTTCGAGGCCATAAACTTTCAGGATAGGTGAGGATACCACAGGCTAAATAAACTATTTCAAATGCCAATATGAAGGTACAGGAAATACTTGTAAACAATTTAATACACTCCAGCAGGTAAAGTGGATCATTGGGAACAAATTAAAGGGGAGAAAATGTTTGAGTAGACTGTCCCTTTAAGGAACTAGCAGCAAGTTCCTTATCCAACCCATCTTTAAGAAAGGACAGAATCCTGGGTACCCTGACCTTATGCCAGGGGAATCCACGTTCTTCACACAAGAATAAGTAGGTCCTCCACACCTTATGGTAGCTGCGACGGGTGAATGGCTTTCTGGCCTGCATAAGAGTATCAATCACCATTTAAAAAAAACCTCTCTTGACTAGGACTAAGCGATCAATCTCCACGCAGTCAGCCTCAGCTAATCTAGATTTTGGTGAACAAAAGGATCCTGCTCCAGCAGATCCCTGCAACAGGGTAACTTCCATGGAGGAGATGACATCCCCACCAGGTTGCAAACCACATCCTGCGCGGCCACAACAGAGCAATTAGAATAGTCAAGGCACTGCTAAGGCATCTATCAGCCTGGGGATCCCTGGACCACGGCCTGTATCTGGGTAGCTTGGTATTGAGTCTGCACGCCATGAGATCTGGGGGATGAGGAGAGTGGGGGAGGTATTTAAGCCTTTGGCTGGGGTATCTTTGCCTCCTCCTGGTGGCCAGGTTCTGTATTCCCACAAGGAATGAAGCTGTGGCCTCTCCTCATATTAAGACAAATAACATTTTATGCTATCCGAAGCATAAAATAATTGCATAATTTATCACATTTATTTAATGATAATTTGTTCAATAAAACATTGAAAATTTTAATATTAGCTCATTTTAGCTGGGTGATCAGTAAAATCCTTACAAAAGTCCTGTGGTAAACACCGCTTATACACCAACCTAGCTATAAATTATTTGTTAGTGTATATACTTGTATAGTCTCCCATATTTCCCAACAGTCCCTCTTTTGGATGGACAGTTCCTGTTACAAGAGCTAATCCCCTCTGTCCTTACTAGACTTAAAAATAACCATCATTTTGAAGGGTTGCCAAATTTTGAAAGGAAATACCAGTCTGACCTAAAGCTCACAGTATCTCTCTGTGGATTTTTTTTTTTTTGGTCAATGAAAAGGGAGACCAATAGTATGTTTGTTCAGAAATATATGTGTCTATGGAGAACAGAACGGGATAATTGTACATAGATCATTATATATAAGAATATTCCTGCAGGTGATCCCATTTAACTGCATTAAGAACTCCAGAAAATAATAATGTCTGCTATCAACAGTGTAAGAAAAGTGAGATGCTGGGAGAGGTATGGTCAGAAATCTAAAGTCTGGCCCATTTACGTTTATGATTTTAAATGTACTGCCATAAACAGACCACTGTTTACAAAGGATGCTTATTTTACAGATGCACACTATTTATTAATGCAACAAATATATAGAAAGTTCCATAGACTTGTTTATTTGCATGGTACAGGACTTTTTTTTATTTTTTTTTGTTCTGAAAATGTATGAAACATACACAAAGGGAAGGAGCCATTAAAGGGACACTCAATCAAAATGAAACTCATTATTCAGATAGAGCATGCCATTTTAAACAACTTTCCAATTTACTTCCATTAACAAAATGTGCACAGTCTTTTTATATTTAAACGTTTTGAGTCACCAGCTCCTACTGAGCATGTGCAAGAATAAGTGTGTATGCATTTGTGAATGGCTGATAGCTGTCACATGGTACGTGTATGCATTTGTGAATGGCTGATGGCTGTCACATGGTACAGGGGAGTGGAAAAAGACATAACTTTTAAAATTGTCAGAAAAATAATCTACTACTCATTTGAAGTTCAGACTAAGTGCTATTGCATTGTCTTGTTATCTTGCATTTGTTGATTATGCAAATCTACTGTGTTGACTGGTCCTTTAAGATTGTAGGAGACAATTTAGAAGACCAAAAATGAATAGATGGGAGACAAAAAGGAACCTTGGGTTAGGGTATGTGCTTTAGTTGTATTAAACATATTTAGTAACATCAAGAAGCCACGTTAATTTCTTTATACAAGATTTTAAACTCCTTTTGTGGAGCTGTGGGAGTTGTCCTTTTCATCCAGTTAAAAATCTTAAGGAATAACTAATACACAAACATGCATTTTTACGTTAGTTTCAACTTAAAGGGGCAATAAAAAGCTTGTAATTATAAGATTTGTATGTAGTTTTGCACTAAATTAACATACTTGGTAAGTGTGCTTTTTTTAATTTCATTAACACCTAGTTTGCTGCAGTTGTTTTTCAATAGTCAAACTCCACCCACGACTTGCCTTATTTGGTGTCTTCTAAAGCAGCAATTCACTACTGGGAGCTAGCTGAGCACATCTGGTGAGCCAAAGACACGAGGCATATGTGTGCAGCCACCAATCACCAGATGGCTTCCAGTAGGGCATTGCTGCTCCTGAACCTACATAGATATGCCATAGCCTGAAAAGTCTCTTCCAAGTGAATTCTCTATCTAAACCATTAATGGAACAGAGGGCACATAAATAATAAAAGTTGTTTTACAGTACAAAGTGTTTCATGTCCCTTTATCCTTTTACATACAAAAACACGTACAAGTGCCCTTTATAGGCACGGTACAAATATTTTCAGTTGAATCCAGATGAAAGCCAGAGAATGTATTTGTTTAGCACACTCGCCTGATGAAAGCCGTGTAACATTACCACAACAGACAGCAGAAATGCTGAGCAGTGTAATAATAATTTAGAGCTGTCTGCACAACAAACAAAAGCTTAATGTAACCTTGACAAATCCCGGGAGCCAGAGAGCCACGGTTCTTATTAAATATGTTACTTCTGGCATTTTTTGGGGATAATTTTACAACTAAATACATTGTTGTGTGACTGGCTTCTAAGCTTCAGTTTCATTTCTTATCCTCTGCCTTAACCCATATTACTCACACTTTATCCAGAATGCATATAAAACTTATTTGGCGCAGTCATTTGACATTAAGCCATTATATACCGTCGCAGTTGCTTATTAAACACAGAAATAGGACTTCATGTACTTTATTAAAGGGACAGAAAACCCCAATTTTTTCTTTGAGGATTCAGATAAAACATACAATTCTGAACAACTTTCCAATTTATTTCTGTTATCAAATTTTCTTTGATTTCTTGTGATATGTTGTTAAAAAGCAGGAAGGTCGGTTCACATGTCTGCAACATTATATGCCAGTAGTTTTGTAACGTTTATACATTAGCAAGAGCACTAGATGGCAGCAGTTTTGTAACGTTTATACATTAGCAAGAGCACTAGATGGCAGCAGTTTTGTAACGTTTATACATTAGCAAGAGCACTAGATTGGCAGCAGTTTTGTAACGTTTATACATTAGCAAGAGCACTAGATGGCAGCAGTTTTGTAACGTTTATACATTAGCAAGAGCACTAGATGGCAGCAGTTTTGTAACGTTTATACATTAGCAAGAGCACTAGATGGCAGCAGTTTTGTAACGTTTATACATTAGCAAGAGCACTAGATGGCAGCAGTTTTGTAACGTTTATACATTAGCAAGAGCACTAGACGGCAGAAGTTTTGTAACTTTTATACATTAGCAAGAGCACTAGATGGCAGCAGTTTTGTAACTTTTATACATTAGCAAGAGCACTAGATGGCAGCAGTTTTGTAACTTTTATACATTAGCAAGAGCACTAGATGGCAGCACTATTTCCTGCCATGTAGTGTCCCAGACATGTGCATGCTACCTAGTATCTAGTTAGCTCTTCAACAAAGAATAACATGAGAATGAAGCAAATTTGATAATAGAAATACATTTGAAACTTTTTTTAAAATTGTATTCTCTATCTGAATCATGAAATAATTTTTTTTGGGTTTCATGCCCCTTAAAATATGCTGTGAAGTTGCCCATTAATGCTCAAAATATGACAGGTCAGTTAGAATGAGCAAGTCTAGTTTTATTCCCGCTCTTTAAATCTCTCAAATATGTATGAAACATCTTCATTTTGTTTGTCGCATCTCTTTATTAGATAGTAGCTTAAATTTCAAATCTTCGATCATGCATTTGAATAGGGTCACATTAATATAATTTTTTGCATGTCAGCCCATTGTACTATGGCATAGACAGAGGCTATAAAGTCACATATTAACCCTTTGGTCCACTGATCTTACAATACATTTAAAAAGGTAATTGATTAGCATCCACACTATCACTCTCAGTAAAACACTTAAATGGTCAATCAAGTCAAAATTAAACTTTCATGATTCAGATAGAGCATGAAATTATAAACAACTTTCCAATTTACTTCCATTAACAAATTGTGCAGTCTTTTTATAGTTACACTTATTGAGTCACCAGCTCCTACTGAGCATGTGCAAGAATTCACAGAATATACATATATGCATTTGTGATTGGCTTATGGATGTAACATGACATGGAAATAGGCAGAACTTTGAAATTTTGACAGACAAAAAAAAAATCTACTACTCATTTTAAGTTCAGACAAAGTGCTATTGCATTGTCTTTTTATAATGCATTTGTTAATTATGCAGATCTCCTGTATTTATTTGGTCCTTTAATAACACAACTGAGTGGAAAGACAGAAGTAAAAATAAATGGTGGTAAATTTGGCTGCGAACTTTACTTAACACACAAGCTATTTTCCTTCTGTAGCAAAACGTCAAGGAACACAATGTAAATGCTGAAGCACGATTAACAAGCCTTGTGCATGTGATTACAAAACAGACTAGGATTCATTGCAAATAAGAAATATTCTCATGTTTCCCTGATGTTTAAACGTTATCCACAAACTGCAATAACATGGTTCCATATTCATATTTCTTTAGTACTATTATAAATATACAATAGAACACGGACAGCCAAACTTTTTAATTTAAGGTCCACATAAGTTTTGTTTTTTGTTATTTTATCAAATATAGGGTAGAAATATATATTTAAAAACAAAAAAACAACAACACTTAAAACAAGCAATGACTTTAATCAAGACACAAGAATACTGCTACAGATATACAAACTGAACCAGAACTATATTTACTGGGCCTTACAGATTGTACTGTTAACAGATAGCTACATACATAAGGAGCAAGTTCTTGCACGCTGCATGCATGGGTAATATAGGGACAGATAGAGGAGTTGTTTTGAATAAAAGCTAAATGCATCAATATAACCCCCCAAACATGAGATGAGCATAATAAGCAAGATACATTTATGGTTTTGAATCAAGCCAAACAGCTCTATTTTAAAGCCCAGACAATAGACTGGACACCCCTGCCTAAAAACAATGTAATACATTTACTGGGTTCGCACCAATAGTGACATTTTGCTTTATAAGTAAAAAGTTGTAATTAATAAAAACTATGCATTTAATATGTGCAAAGTAATTAATGAAGCTCAGACGTCTTAATGCATTGACGGTCCTGAGCACGGATTGGCTGGTGTGCCAATTGGGAGTGTCATATGTAGGTAGCCACCAATTACTAACCATATCCTGTTTAGGAATGGCACAGAAGTGTGTCTGGCACATGAGTTTTCACTATATATTCAACCCCTTTGCATGGTTTAAACAGCTAGAATATTTTCTAAAATAAATGCTTGATTTATACTAACGACTAAGAACATTTTATTGTTCGGCTAAAATCTCCCTTTAAACCTTGAGAAGATAGAGTTGCATTATTTTTTCAGTACAGTAAACCCAAACATAGTAAACCGGGTTCTTAAATCGGAATCAAAGCAATAATTATAAAATGCAGTGATCTAAACATAATGTGAAATCCCTGCAATGCTTAAAAAGCAACTTCCCAAGAATGTTTCTGGTGTAAATGTGCATTATGTGTTGGAGACATCCTGCTGGGCAGCCTCGTGGGTGGATTGGAAAGGGAAGCGATCATTCCGAGTATTTCCCACATCAGCAAGAGGTGCAGAATCTGCGTAACATCAGTGACACTGTGCTGCAGTCTTCCAACAGATCTGGCTAACAGGAGCTGATATAAATAGATTTCACCATGTGTGCAATAATTGAGGAGTTAATATGAAACACAATATCTCCCTGGGGAGCACAGAGATTTTTTCCAGGCGCACAAGCATAACACACAACAATTATGTTTGTTTTATTCCAGTAAGGAAGAGTGTGGAGTAAAAACAAAATTATATATATCACATTAAATTTATTTTGTTTTAACTAAAGCACATTTTTACTAAAAGAGTAGGCTATTGCATTTTGTATTCAATTAATAAGAAACAAAGTCCTCTAATACAATCTGCATAAAGTTGTCAAACGGTCTTATGTTATTATACTGTTCTCAATGTGTTAGCCAAGGGATCACATCAAACCTAATGAGTCGGCAGCAAACCAGGTCTACCATCCACGGTATTAAAGTGGGATGTGAATTTAAAAACAGACAAATAAACCCAATTTATTTACAGAGCACCAGCATCTGAGGTTTTATACACAACACACAATGGGTTATCGATAGAATACACCATACTGTTGACTAAGGTTGTGCACCCATGTGATCTTAAAATGTAACACAAATGAGCTAATGGAATGATCATTTTTAAATACCATTAGACACATGATTAATGGAATATAAATCGTAAATAAAAAAAAAGATCAATTCAATATATCAACAAAGAAAAATTAGACAATTTCACACAGTAATTATTTAAAACACACACACACACACACATATATATATATATATCCCACATTTTTAATAAATTGATAACAAACATCAAATTTGGAAACAATCTAAACTCCAGAACTTATGAATATGCAACTTCTTTTCCAGTGAATAAAAAAACAAGTCTCTCCAACCATCTTTTGTTATCAGCAGTCACAATGGGGGCAAACCTTTGCCTCTGCTCTCTAGTTATGTGATGCTCAGCAGGATATTTGGTCGTAAAAGTGGTTAAGCAATTTCACTGATCCCAGTCCACACATGAGGAATTCTAAAAAGGCAAGCTCCCTTAAAGTGGTATTTGGCCGGAGCTTATGGAAACTCTTTACTAAGCTGTGCACACGTGCAATGCTGTTTTCACATATCACTGCAGTATCTGAGCAAGATCTTGCAGTAACACTAAACCAGACCTATAACATGAATCCTAAAAACAGCACCACTATCTCATTACAATTATCCAAACAAAAAATGATAGAGAGATAGTTTTATATAATAATCCAAGTGCTTGAAAAGATAACTAGAATTATTTGTATAGCGCTGCAAAATTCCATAGCGCTGTAATATTATATCATAAGCCCTATGCTTGTAAAGATGATGATGTAATATTATATGAAAAGTCACGTTGTTTGCAAAATAAACAGGTTCTTTTAAGCTGGGTCAAACTAGAATGACAACTGACAGAGCACTCCACTAATGTTACTATACAGAAAAAAACATCACATTGTGCCTTAAATACCAATAAGAACCAATAGCAAAGCAAGTAGCAAACTGTCAAGTTGCACATTCCCAGCCACCCGCAATTATATTTCTCCAAACAACATAATGTTATTGTCTTAACTAAACAAAAGATAGTAACCGTAATTGACTTTGTATTTTGCCTGCAGAAAAGCCAATAGATATTGGAAGATTACAACCCAAGTGTGAAATTGTTCTGCAACTTCAACTGCATTTTGACTTATGTAGTTTAGCCATGAAAATTCATCTGCACCCAGTGAGCATATTCTGGTATACTGCCCTGGTGTGCTACACCACAGCAAAAACAATCCCAGACCAATGAGCCTAACCAGCAGAAGCCGTCTTGTATCTCACATAACCTCTGAATACATAACTTATAGCAATAGGTTACAGTAGCACTTCATAAAGAAAAGCACAGAAAGCAATCATTTGTCTCTGCACCATCATATTGTTTATATTTAGCTCTGCATACTGCAAAATCACAGACACCCCATTATTATATCCTGATTAGCATAAATTGTAATTATTCTTTTTCTGATATTGATTGAATTATTTTGTTTTTGCAACATGACACATCATGTTGCATGAAAAAAGGGTATACACCAGTATGTTATGGAAGGGCAGGAAATTAAGCTCAGAATCACTGCACGTGCAAATATATCAATGCAAGTTGTCATAAATTGTAAACCACAAATAAGAACAATAAACCTATTTCTAAAATAAAGCAGAGCAGTCAGACAAAGTTGCATGGCCTCAAACGCAAATAAATAACAAAATCTAGAAAAAGAAATAATCTTGTTAAACAAAAGCTGCGGGGAAATGCATATCAATATCTTGCATTTAGGTGAACAGTATATGCAAAACCTGTGGTCGTCTGTGTCTTCTGCTACGGACATTAACACTTTGTAGAAACAATTCACTAGCCCCACTAGCAACAAAGGGGCTTAATGTGGATCATGCTGGAGAAGGACCACCATTGCTTTTTATATTAAAAAAGGGATCATCCATGAAACAATCTTCTATGAATAATAAATTCCTTAGGAAATGATTTGCTTACCTTTAGTCTCTAAAACCATGCTGCTTTAAACACGCTGCTTAGTAATCCAGACTGGGATATGCGAAGGGACCAAAGCTAAGCTGTGTGTGGGACTCAGCATTCTTACTGTGACAATGTGTGCGAGAGAAGCAGAGTGTGTGACAGCAGGCTGCCAAGACTGCATCCCCTGCCTCCCCTCCCCCTAACACATCCCTTCAGCTTTTCTGACTCCTAAAACTATATTAGCCAGCAGGGGGGAAAAGTGACCAATCATGCATTCCCTGCTTCCTTCTCGGGCACAGCTACAGTTGGATCAGCTACACTCTTGCTGGTGCTCTAAAAGCTCTACATGTGAACAGAAAGTGTTGAGATGGTTATCTGGAATAGAGCTTGGTCAGAGGCAGAGGGACTGCTGGGAGACGGAGAGTGAAATGAATGGGGGGGTGGTGTTGAGCCTGGAGGGTAAAGCAGGCTGTCAGTGCGCAGACAGGGCTTTCCATTACTATGGTCAGCTTTATTTACATTTTAGCTGTGTGACATCACATTCTGAAAGGGCTAGGCATGCTGCACTAGCTGGGAATTAGTTGCAGCCGCATGCAGGTGAGCCCAATGGTACTGGTACCTCTCTGCTGAAAACAAAATACAAATCACCCAATGGGAATAATGTCTATGATTCAGCACATTACTTTCAAAAGGACATGCACAAGGACACAGATGTTACACCAACCCCTTAAAGGGATAGTAAACCCAAAGTTTTTCTTTCATGATTCAGATAGAGCATGTAATCTTAAGCAACTTTCTAATTTACTCCTATTAACAAATTTTCTTCCTTTTCTTAGTATCTTTATTTAAAAAGCAGAAATGTATTTTCCCCATTTTTGGTTCAAGCCTGGGTTGCACTTGCTTATTGGTGGCTAAATGTAACTAACCAAACTAGCAAGAAAAAACTGTGAGAACTGCAGTGCTAAAATGTTTATAGAATGACGCTGGGATTTGAGAGAAAATTTCATATATGCCCAAGTGTAAGGGTTAAACAAAATATTCATCAAGCACATCAACAACACATGGCTTTATATAATTCCACCAGGGAAATAGGAGGACTGGAGAGCATTCTTGGAGAATCTCATTTAGAATCAGGGCCTAAGTAACAATGGAACTATTCTATGGATTTCATATGACACTTGTACATAGAGATAACTTTTGTATACTTTTAGTTAAAGGGACACTGAACCCTAATTTTTTCTTTTGTGATTCAGATAGAGCATGCAATTTTAAGCAACTTTCTAATTTACTCATATTATCAAATTTTCTTCATTCTCTTGATATGTTTATTTGAAAAGCAAGAATGTAAGTTTATATGCCGGCCCATTTTTGGTGAACAACCTGGGTTGTCCTTGCTGATTGGACAGCACCAATAAACAAGTGCTGTCCATGGTCATGAACCAAACATTTGCTGGCTCCTTAGCTTAGATGCCTTCTTTTTCAAATAAAGATAGCAAGAGAACAAAGAAAAATTGATAATAGGAGTAAATTAGAAAGTTGCTTAAAATTGCATGCTCTGTCTGAATCATGAAAGACAACTTTTGGGTTCAGTGTCCCTTTAACTGACAGAGGTCTCCTAATCTTCCTGTAATGTGCAGAATTGGGGAATTTGCCTCACTGCCCCTTCCTCCTTCTTCCACCCTATTTGCATCCTAGTGTTTGTAAAACGAAACCTGAAACCTCACAAAATTCAAAAATGTGCAACCCAAACCCTGCATAGGAACGCCCAGACTGTAAGAACACATTAATATTGCCTTATGCACTCCATAATTTAACACATGCGGCTCTGAACCTTTTTTTGAGATATCACCTGAATTTCATGTTTAGAAGCGAAAACCCTTGCATGGTCTGTGATCTAGCAGCCAATAAACCTCTTAAAAGCAGAATCCAATGAATTGTATAATTAAAAGGGATTGACCCAAATTGCCAGTTACTCCCCCTAAGTACCAAGCACTAAAGAAATCTGCACATCACAGAAGGCTACAACTTGCAACATGGCAGCACCCAGCACTGTCTGGAACCAACACAAATCAAACATTAATGTCAAATTCCAAATTGCTCTGCTTTGCACAATCTATAACAAAAGACATGTATTTATTTTTGATAATTATTGATAAAAGATGATTATTTAGATTTTGAACTTAAAGGGACAGTCTAGTCAAAATTAAACTTTCATGATTCAGATAGAGCATGCAATTTTAAACAACTTTCCAAATTCCCTTTATCATCAAATTCTCTTTGTTCTCTGGATATTCTTTGTTGAAAGTCTGTCAAAAGAACTGAAATAAAGGGGGCAGTTTGTAGAGGCTTAGATACAAGGTAATCACAGAGGTAAAATGTGTATTAATAGAACAGTGTTGGTTATGTAAATCTGGGGAATGGGAAATAAAAGTTTTATCTATCTTTTCAAACAAACATTTTCAAGTACACTGACCATTTAAAAAGAGATGTGCAACTGGCTGGTGGCTCAGAAGCTCACTGACAGTTAAGAACTGTCTGTCACCTTTTGAATATTGCTAGAAAGTGATACACCCTACAAGCCCGAGAATAAAATTTTTTTTTTTCAGCACAGGACAATCTGATAAGTAAACTATCCCCTTTTAGATGCAATAAAGAAATAGGGGTTGATTTATCAATCTGCGGTGGAAAGGGGCGTACATACGTGCCCCTGTTCGCCTCTGGTGGAATTCAGCATTGCATACGAGCGCTACTTTGCACTCGCGTGCAATGCTGCCCCCTGTCCGCGCACAGCCAATCACGCGTGGGCAGGAGCTGTCAATCTCCCCGGTCGGACGAGTCCTGGGAGATTGAAATTCGCCACCTTAGAGGTGGCGGAAGGTTAGGAAAGCAGAGGTCTGATGACCGCTGCTTGTTAAATACGGACTGCAGGTTCTCTTGTGAGAACCTGCAGTCACAGGGGGTCGAAAGGCTTGCAAAGCCTTTGATAAATCGACCCCATAGTGTTTCTTAAATGCCCTATCAACCAGAAAAGGAAACATATCAATATGTGATTTATTTGTTATATTTATAACTAAATCATTTTTACAAAGTCAGGCCCACTGATTTGTATACCTTGTTGCCATATGCATTGTAAAAGTTCACATTTTGTTAATTAAAAATGTAAGTCAGTTAGTGAAATATAAACAGACTGCTTCTTGTTGATAGACAATACTCTGGTAAGTTATAATGGTATCACGGTAAATAACATAAAAAACAGACCAAATAGAAACATTCAACAAATGTAACTATTTTCATTGGCAGATTTGATAGATTATGGAGTTTAGATAGACAAATGAAAGGATTTACTGGCCTTCAATGTGGAGGGTTAATTATGTGTGTGTGTATTTTTATTATTTTTTTCATTGCCCAGAGCAGTGCATAAACTCAATTGGTCACAATTGAATTACCTAACACACAAGTTCACAGCGTACAAGTATACTAATCTGTGATTAGCTGATGGCTGTCACATGATACAGGGGGCTAGCAAATAGGGGAAAACAAAAATTGTCAGAAAAAAATAATAATTGCATTGTCTTATTATGCACTTGTTAATTCTGCAATTCTATTGAATGTAATGGTCCTTGTTCCAATTGGCCATTAAATCCATCTGGTCCTTGATACATAAAAGAAAAAGAATGTTTGAGAGGCACTAATGAAAAAAATAAAACAAGATGGCTGAGAATGGAAAGCAGAACAGGAGAAGAAAAAAAAGAGAAGGTTAAGGTATATAGATCAAATAGGAATGGGATGGAAGGAGAAAATGTAAATAGGTTTGGGAAAGGAATGAAGAGGGAGTGAGAATGAGGAATCTCATATGATGAGAACATATCCATTCTCTTCCATGGAGTCCAACATGGAAATCGGCATCAAAAAACAGAATCATATTAAACAGAACATCTAATGTTCTATCACAGTGTTAAATCAGCTTTAAATATGAAGGCATAGGGTGTAGTGTTTTCATGGTTTACGTGACACAAAGCACATTGTCTTCCATCTCAGCATCAGTAAAGACATTTCTAATGTTGTTTCGCCTATTCAGGATTCCAGTGGCCAGTCCCCCTGCAGCTACTTTCCAAAACTGGACATGTTTTGTTTTAAGGGCTGAGCTAAGTGGTGGGTGAGTTAGAGGACTTGGCTTGGAGGAGGGGTGGTGGCAAGAGCAGAAGTAACCTTAAACCACTAACCAGATCTGCTTTCTTCTAAACAGAAAATGAGCTAGCTGGCTTTCTAATTTGGTTGCCAACAGGACCCCTATCACTCAATGATCCCTCTGAGAATTGTGGGACAATAACCTAAATTGAGAGACAGTCTCTAGAGCTTCTGAGCTAGCCTTTTGGTGAGGTATCTAAACATAAATAAAATAGAAATATGCATAATTACTGTTAAACAAAACAAGCTTTATTCATACAAAAATTACGTGCAATTAATATGAAAACTAATAAATCTGTTTCTGAAACCTCAAATCATCAAAATAAATGTCTAAAACCTGCTGTTGTCTTTTACTTATGATATATAAAAAAAATATATGTATATTCACTTTATTTATCAGATTTATCAGAAATGTAACGAGAGAGAAGAGACAGGAGAGAGAGGTTTAATATCAAATTATCAACTCCCAGAATTTCTGATATATATATATATATATATATAAATATAATAGAGCAGTTTTATAGTAGCATGTATATGTGAATGCTTGTGACCCTTTAACTATTAAGCATTAGTTAAGGCTTGTAAAATGTCTTTCATCATGCAGTTTTAAAATATTTCCTTTTTTCTCAAATCAGTATAAAGTGATTCTGGGGTAAATAGACATTTTCAAAGATTTCATTCTCAAACTTTAAGAAAAGAAATGCTACCGTTTTATTTGAAAAATCTTTCCCTTTTATTTGTGATGATAAATAAATATATATTATACAGTATTTAGTAACCAAAAGAATTTTGGCTAATGAGCCAGCATAAGGATTTGGTATACTAAAATAGATGGCTCCCCTGAGCCCAAGGCAGCCAAGGATACCATGGTAACTTCTGCGGGTAATATACTTATAACAATTACCTTTTTAACACACACATTTGGCAGAAGGGAAAACAAAGGTATTGTAGTTTCCCTGCCACTCAAAATGAACGTATGAAATTAAAAGCAATTACTTTGGAGGTCTCAGAACTAATATCATTCTTCACTCTCAGGAATTAGTTAGACTTGGTGGAACATTACACCTATTTGATGTAGAACAAGGGATACATTCAACATGTGCTTATGATTCCATGTATTAGAGTTAGTCATCAATGAAAAGAACAGACTGAGTAAGTATTCTAAAGGAACATTACAGTTCAAAACGAAAATGCTATAATGTGTCTGAACATTGTATTATTGCATTATTGGTCGCACATAACTATGTATTTAACCCCTGCAAAGGGATTAAACACATCATTAAAGGGATATGAAACCCCCAAAAAATATTTTCTGATTCAGACAGAGCATACCAAAAAAGTTTCCAATTACTTCCATTATCAAATTTGCATTGTTCCCATGATATTCCAGAGATACCTAGGTAGGCATCTGGAGCCCTACATGGCAGGAAATAGTGCTGCATCTAGTGCTCTTGCAAATGGATAACTTTCTTGCAAAACTGCTGCAGTATAGTGCTCCAGAAATGGTCCGGCTCCTACACATAAGTCCTTGCTTTTCAACAAAAGATAGATATAGGGAAACAGCAAACCCTAGTTAAGCAGTCCACGGAGTGAGCTTACCATGCCCATAGTATTTAAAAGAAGAAAAAAAAAAAGCATGAGTAAGGTCTAAGTGTTAGCCCGAAACATCGCTTTTATTTGTAGGACCCTGCACTGCTGTGGAAAATAAAGGTCTTTATAAATAATACAAACAACTGGAGGATTTTTCTTCTTTCAACAAAAGATAAAGAAAAGTTGATAATAGAAATAATATAAAAAAGTTGTTGAAAATTGCATGCTCCATCTGAATCATGAAAAAAAAAATGTGGGTTTCATGTCCCTTTAATACAGCTACACAGCACTACTGGGACCTAGCTGAACACTGAAGGTTAGCAATGACAAGAGGCATGTGTGTAGCCCCCATTAACCAGCTAGCTCCCAGTAACGCAAAATAAATATAATAGAAGTTGAAAAGTCTCTTAAAATTGCATGCTCTATCTGAACGGTGAAAAATTTATTTTGACTTTCATGTCCTTTTAAAAGAACATGAAACCCAAAATTTTCCTTTCATGATTCTGATGGAAAATACATTTTTTTTTTAAATTTCCGATTTACTTCTGTTATCAAATTTGCTTTCTTCTCTTGTTCTTTGTTAAAGAGATATCTAGATAAGTAGCATGCACATGTCTGCAGCACTACATGACAGTAATTAGTGCTGAAATCTAGTGCTCTTGATAATGTACAGGTGGATCTTGTTTTACAACGTTTCAATTTACACCGTTTCAGAATAACAACCTTTTTTTCCAGTCATGTTACTGCTATTGAAAAGCACTGAGAAGCAGTGCATTAATTAAAATAGCCAGTAAGTGGAGCTGTCCGCTTGTGTTGCAGCAAAGCCAAGCAAGCTGAAATTAATCAGATTAACCAGACCTTTCTATAAATCGGTCCAAATTGGAATGCATAGAAAGAACTGTTTGCAGAAAAATGCAAGTGAAGTCTGTGTTGTGTGATTATTTTATTAGGTTTATAATGCTGTTTAGCATTTAAAGTCTTCATTTCAAAGCTTTAAAAATAATGTATTAGGTGTTACTTATGACAATTTTGAGAGGGGCCTGGAACCTATCTCCCTCACTTCCCATTGACTTACATTATAAACTGGGTTTCAATTTACAACAGTTTGGATTTACAACCATTCCTTCTGGAACCTAACCCTGGCTTAAACTGAGGGATACCTGTATAATGTTGCTGCAAAACGATTACCATAGAGTACTGCAGACGTGCACGCTCCCGAACGTTCCTGCTTTTCAACAAAAGATAACAAGAAAACAAAGACAATTTGATAAGAGAAGTAAATTAGAAAGTTGTTTATGATTGTATGTTCTATCTGAATAACGAAAGAAAAAAGTTTTGTGTTTTACGTCCCTTTAAATAACACTGGTTCAGCACTGAACAAAAAACATAATACAGTCATCTTTAGTTCGTCTTTATAAAAGGGCAATGTCACTTTTCAATGATTATACCCAACAGGTACCCAATTGTTCTCTGTGCTACTCCAATTGTTCTCTGTATTGCATCTAAAAACTATAGTTTGATCTTTTCTTTAAAAATCTAAAATGTACTGCATATGGTTTATGGGACATTAAGTACATTTTTTGTTACATGTCAAAAAATATTGTAATATTTATTTCTCTTTGCAAATAGATGTTCCTGTCCTCATAATAACTATTTTTTGTTTGCATGCTGAAGGCCAGAGCTATGCCAGTTTACCTGCATCAGCTAGCGAGCACTTAATCCCTAAGAGTTGTAAACATACAATCATTCCCAAATGGTTTCAGTATAAAACAGAATTTATGTTTACCTGATAAATTACTTTCTCCAACGGTGTGTCCGGTCCACGGCGTCATCCTTACTTGTGGGATATTCTCTTCCCCAACAGGAAATGGCAAAGAGCCCAGCAAAGCTGGTCACATGAACCCTCCAAGGTTCCGCCTTCCCCAGTCATTCGACCGACGTAAAGGAGGAATATTTGCATAGGAGAAATCATATGATACCGTGGTGACTGTAGTTAAAGAAAATAAATTATCAGACCTGATTAAAAAACCAGGGCGGGCCGTGGACCGGACACACCGTTGGAGAAAGTAATTTATCAGGTAAACATAAATTCTGTTTTCTCCAACATAGGTGTGTCCGGTCCACGGCGTCATCCTTACTTGTGGGAACCAATACCAAAGCTTTAGGACACGGATGAAGGGAGGGAGCAAATCAGGTCACCTAGATGGAAGGCACCACGGCTTGCAAAACCTTTCTCCCAAAAATAGCCTCAGAAGAAGCAAAAACAGAATTTATGTTTACCTGATAAATTACTTTCTCCAACGGTGTGTCCGGTCCACGGCGTCATCCTTACTTGTGGGATATTCTCCTCCCCAACAGGAAATGGCAAAGAGCCCAGCAAAGCTGGTCACATGATCCCTCCTAGGCTCCGCCTACCCCAGTCATTCGACCGACGTTAAGGAGGAATATTTGCATAGGAGAAACCATATGATACCGTGGTGACTGTAGTTAAAGAAAATAAATTATCAGACCTGATTAAAAAAACCAGGGCGGGCCGTGGACCGGACACACCGTTGGAGAAAGTAATTTATCAGGTAAACATAAATTCTGTTTTCTCCAACATAGGTGTGTCCGGTCCACGGCGTCATCCTTACTTGTGGGAACCAATACCAAAGCTTTAGGACACGGATGAAGGGAGGGAGCAAATCAGGTCACCTAAATGGAAGGCACCACGGCTTGCAAAACCTTTCTCCCAAAAATAGCCTCAGAAGAAGCAAAAGTATCAAACTTGTAAAATTTGGTAAAAGTGTGCAGTGAAGACCAAGTCGCTGCCCTACATATCTGATCAACAGAAGCCTCGTTCTTGAAGGCCCATGTGGAAGCCACAGCCCTAGTGGAATGAGCTGTGATTCTTTCGGGAGGCTGCCGTCCGGCAGTCTCGTAAGCCAATCTGATGATGCTTTTAATCCAAAAAGAGAGAGAGGTAGAAGTTGCTTTTTGACCTCTCCTTTTACCAGAATAAACAACAAACAAGGAAGATGTTTGTCTAAAATCCTTTGTAGCATCTAAATAGAATTTTAGAGCGCGAACAACATCCAAATTGTGCAACAAACGTTCCTTCTTTGAAACTGGTTTCGGACACAGAGAAGGTACGATAATCTCCTGGTTAATGTTTTTGTTAGAAACAACTTTTGGAAGAAAACCAGGTTTAGTACGTAAAACCACCTTATCTGCATGGAACACCAGATAAGGAGGAGAACACTGCAGAGCAGATAATTCTGAAACTCTTCTAGCAGAAGAGATTGCAACTAAAAACAAAACTTTCCAAGATAATAACTTAATATCAACGGAATGTAAGGGTTCAAACGGAACCCCCTGAAGAACTGAAAGAACTAAATTGAGACTCCAAGGAGGAGTCAAAGGTTTGTAAACAGGCTTAATTCTAACCAGAGCCTGAACAAAGGCTTGAACATCTGGCACAGCTGCCAGCTTTTTGTGAAGTAACACAGACAAGGCAGAAATCTGTCCCTTCAGGGAACTTGCAGATAATCCTTTTTCCAATCCTTCTTGAAGGAAGGATAGAATCTTAGGAATCTTAACCTTGTCCCAAGGGAATCCTTTAGATTCACAGATATATTTTTTCCAAATTTTGTGGTAAATTTTTCTAGTTACAGGCTTTCTGGCCTGAACAAGAGTATCGATAACAGAATCTGAGAACCCTCGCTTCGATAAGATCAAGCGTTCAATCTCCAAGCAGTCAGCTGGAGTGAAACCAGGTTCGGATGTTCGAACGGACCCTGAACAAGAAGGTCTCGTCTCAAAGGTAGCTTCCAAGGTGGAGCCGATGACATATTCACCAGATCTGCATACCAAGTCCTGCGTGGCCACGCAGGAGCTATCAAGATCACCGACGCCCTCTCCTGATTGATCCTGGCTACCAGCCTGGGGATGAGAGGAAACGGCGGGAACACATAAGCTAGTTTGAAGGTCCAAGGTGCTACTAGTGCATCCACTAGAGCCGCCTTGGGATCCCTGGATCTGGACCCGTAGCAAGGAACTTTGAAGTTCTGACGAGAGGCCATCAGATCCATGTCTGGAATGCCCCACAGCTGAGTGACTTGGGCAAAGATTTCCGGATGGAGTTCCCACTCCCCCGGATGCAATGTCTGACGACTCAGAAAATCCGCTTCCCAATTTTCCACTCCTGGGATGTGGATAGCGGACAGGTGGCAGGAGTGAGACTCCGCCCATAGAATGATTTTGGTCACTTCTTCCATCGCTAGAGAACTCCTTGTTCCCCCCTGATGGTTGATGTACGCAACAGTTGTCATGTTGTCTGATTGAAACCGTATGAACTTGGCCCTCGCTAGCTGAGGCCAAGCCTTGAGAGTATTGAATATCGCTCTCAGTTCCAGAATATTTATCGGTAGAAGAGATTCTTCCCGAGACCAAAGACCCTGAGCTTTCAGGGCTCCCCAGACCGCGCCCCAGCCCATCAGACTGGCGTCGGTCGTGACAATGACCCACTCTGGTCTGCGGAATGTCATCCCTTGTGACAGGTTGTCCAGGGACAGCCACCAACGGAGTGAGTCTCTGGTCCTCTGATTTACTTGTATCTTCGGAGACAAGTCTGTATAATCCCCATTCCACTGACTGAGCATGCACAGTTGTAATGGTCTTAGATGAATGCGCGCAAAAGGAACTATGTCCATTGCCGCTACCATCAACCCGATCACTTCCATGCACTGAGCTATGGAAGGAAGAGGAACGGAATGAAGTATCCGACAAGAGTCTAGAAGCTTTGTTTTTCTGGCCTCTGTCAGAAATATCCTCATTTCTAAGGAGTCTATTATTGTTCCCAAGAAGGGAACCCTTGTTGACGGAGATAGAGAACTCTTTTCCACGTTCACTTTCCATCCGTGAGATCTGAGAAAGGCCAGGACGATGTCCGTGTGAGCCTTTGCTTGAGGAAGGGACGACGCTTGAATCAGAATGTCGTCCAAGTAAGGTACTACAGCAATGCCCCTTGTTCTTAGCACAGCTAGAAGGGACCCTAGTACCTTTGTGAAAATCCTTGGAACAGTGGCTAATCCGAAAGGAAGCGCCACGAACTGGTAATGCTTGTCCAGGAATGCGAACCTTAGGAACCGATGATGTTCCTTGTGGATAGGAATATGTAGATACGCATCCTTTAAATCCACCGTGGTCATGAATTGACCTTCCTGGATGGAAGGAAGAATAGTTCGAATGGTTTCCATCTTGAACGATGGAACCTTGAGAAACTTGTTTAAGATCTTGAGATCTAAGATTGGTCTGAACGTTCCCTCTTTTTTGGGAACTATGAACAGATTGGAGTAGAACCCCATCCCTTGTTCTCTTAATGGAACAGGATGAATCACTCCCATTTTTAACAGGTCTTCTACACAATGTAAGAATGCCTGTCTTTTTATGTGGTCTAAAGACAACTGAGACCTGTGGAACCTCCCCCTTGGGGGAAGTCCCTTGAATTCCAGAAGATAACCTTGGGAGACTATTTCTAGCGCCCAAGGATCCAGAACATCTCTTGCCCAAGCCTGAGCGAAGAGAGAGAGTCTGCCCCCCACCAGATCCGGTCCCGGATCGGGGGCCAACATTTCATGCAGTCTTGGTAGCAGTGGCAGGTTTCTTGGCCTGCTTTCCCTTGTTCCAGCCTTGCATTGGTCTCCAAGCTGGCTTGGCTTGAGAAGTATTACCCTCTTGCTTAGAGGACGTAGCACCTCGGGCTGGTCCGTTTCTACGAAAGGGACGAAAATTAGGTTTATTTTTTGCCTTGAAAGGCCGATCCTGAGGAAGGGAGTGGCCCTTACCCCCAGTGATATCAGAGATAATCTCTTTCAAGTCAGGGCCAAACAGCGTTTTCCCCTTGAAAGGAATGTTAAGTAGCTTGTTCTTGGAAGACGCATCAGCCGACCAAGATTTCAACCAAAGCGCTCTGCGCGCCACAATAGCAAACCCAGAATTCTTAGCCGCTAACCTAGCCAATTGCAAAGTGGCGTCTAGGGTGAAAGAATTAGCCAATTTGAGAGCATTGATTCTGTCCATAATCTCCTCATAAGGAGGAGAATCACTATCGACCGCCTTTATCAGCTCAGCGAACCAGAAACATGCGGCTGTAGCGACAGGGACAATGCATGCAATTGGTTGTAGAAGGTAACCCTGCTGAACAAACATCTTTTTAAGCAAACCTTCTAATTTTTTATCCATAGGATCTTTGAAAGCACAACTATCCTCTATGGGTATAGTGGTGCGTTTGTTTAAAGTGGAAACCGCCCCCTCGACCTTGGGGACTGTCTGCCATAAGTCCTTTCTAGGGTCGATCAAAGGAAACAATTTTTTAAATATGGGGGGAGGGACGAAAGGAATACCGGGCCTTTCCCATTCTTTATTAACAATGTCCGCCACCCGCTTGGGTATAGGAAAAGCTTCTGGGAGCCCCGGCACCTCTAGGAACTTGTCCATTTTACATAGTTTCTCTGGGATGACCAACTTGTCACAATCATCCAGAGTGGATAATACCTCCTTAAGCAGAATGCGGAGATGTTCCAACTTAAATTTAAATGCAATCACATCAGGTTCAGCCTGTTGAGAAATGTTCCCTGAATCAGTAATTTCTCCCTCAGACAAAACTTCCCTGGCCCCATCAGACTGGGTTAGGGGCCCTTCAGAGATATTAGTATCAGCGTTGCCATGCTCTTCAGTATCTAAAACAGAGCAGCCGCGCTTACGCTGACAAGTGTTCATTTGGGCTAAAATGTTTTTGACAGAATTATCCATTACAGCCGTTAATTGTTGCATAGTAAGGAGTATTGGCGCGCTAGATGTACTAGGGGCCTCCTGAGTGGGCAAGACTCGTGTAGACGAAGGAGGGAATGATGCAGTACCATGCTTACTCCCCTCACTTGAGGAATCATCTTGGGCATCATTGTCATTATCACATAAATCACATTTATTTAAATGAATAGGAATTCTGGCTTCCCCACATTCAGAACACAGTCTATCTGGTAGTTCAGACATGTTAAACAGGCATAAACTTGATAACAAAGTACAAAAACGTTTTAAAATAAAACCGTTACTGTCACTTTAAATTTTAAACTGAACACACTTTATTACTGCAATTGCGAAAAAACATGAAGGAATTGTGCAAAATTCACCAAATTTTCACCACAGTGTCTTAAAGCCTTAAAAGTATTGCACACCAAATTTGGAAGCTTTAACCCTTAAAATAACGGAACCGGAGCCGTTTTAAACTTTAACCCCTTTACAGTCCCTGGTATCTGCTTTGCTGAGACCCAACCAAGCCCAAAGGGGAATACGATACCAAATGACGCCTTCAGAAAGTCTTTTCTAAGTGTCAGAGCTCCTCTCACATGCGACTGCATGCCATGCCTCTCAAAAACAAGTGCGCCACACCGGCGCGAAAATGAGGCTCTGCTTATGCTTTGGGAAAGCCCCTAAGGTATAAGGTGTCTAATACAGTGCCTGCCGATATTATTATATCAAAATACCCAGATAAAATGATTCCTCAAGGCTAAATATGTGTTAATAATGAATCGATTTAGCCCAAAAAAAGTCTACAGTCTTAATAAGCCCTTGTGAAGCCCTTATTTACGATCGTAATAAACATGGCTTACCGGATCCCATAGGGAAAATGACAGCTTCCAGCATTACATCGTCTTGTTAGAATGTGTCATACCTCAAGCAGCAAGAGACTGCATACTGTTCCCCCAACTGAAGTTAATTGCTCTCAACAGTCCTGTGTGGAACAGCCATGGATTTTAGTTACGGTTGCTAAAATCATTTTCCTCATACAAACAGAAATCTTCATCTCTTTTCTGTTTCTGAGTAAATAGTACATACCAGCACTATTTCAAAATAACAAACTCTTGATTGAATAATAAAAACTACAGTTAAACACTAAAAAACTCTAAGCCATCTCCGTGGAGATGTTGCCTGTACAACGGCAAAGAGAATGACTGGGGTAGGCGGAGCCTAGGAGGGATCATGTGACCAGCTTTGCTGGGCTCTTTGCCATTTCCTGTTGGGGAGGAGAATATCCCACAAGTAAGGATGACGCCGTGGACCGGACACACCTATGTTGGAGAAAGTATCAAATTTGTAAAATTTAGTAAAAGTGTGCAGTGAAGACCAAGTCGCTGCCTTACATATCTGATCAACAGAAGCCTCGTTCTTGAAGGCCCATGTGGAAGCCACAGCCCTAGTGGAATGAGCTGTGATTCTTTCAGGAGGCTGCCGTCCGGCAGTCTCGTAAGCCAATCTGATGATGCTTTTAAGCCAAAAAGAGAGAGAGGTAGAAGTTGCTTTTTGACCTCTCCTTTTACCAGAATAAACAACAAACAAGGAAGATGTTTGTCTAAAATCCTTTGTAGCATCTAAATAGAATTTTAGAGCACGAACTACATCCAAATTGTGCAACAAACGTTCCTTCTTTGAAACTGGATTCGGACACAAAGAAGGCACGACTATCTCCTGGTTAATGTTTTTGTTAGAAACAACTTTCGGAAGAAAACCAGGTTTAGTACGCAAAACCACCTTATCTGCATGGAACACCAGATAAGGAGGAGAACACTGCAGAGCAGATAATTCTGAAACTCTTCTAGCAGAAGAAACTGCAACCAAAAACAAAACTTTCCAAGATAATAACTTAATATCAACGGAATGTAAGGGTTCAAACGGAACCCCCTGAAGAACTGAAAGAACTAAATTGAGACTCCAAGGAGGAGTCAAAGGTTTGTAAACAGGCTTGATTCTAACCAGAGCCTGAACAAAGGCTTGAACATCTGGCACAGCTGCCAGCTTTTTGTGAAGTAACACAGACAAGGCAGAAATCTGTCCCTTCAAAGAACTTGCAGATAATCCTTTCTCCAAACCTTCTTGAAGAAAGGATAGAATCTTAGGAATTTTTATCTTGTCCCAAGGGAATCCTTTAGATTCACACCAACAGATATATTTTTTCCATATTTTGTGGTAGATTTTTCTAGTTACAGGCTTTCTGGCCTGAACAAGAGTATCAATGACAGAATCTGAGAACCCTCGCTTTGATAAGATCAAGCGTTCAATCTCCAAGCAGTCAGTTGGAGTGAGACCAGATTCGGATGTTCGAACGGACCTTGAAAAAGAAGGTCTCGTCTCAAAGGTAGCTTCCATGGTGGAGCCGATGACATATTCACCAGGTCTGCATACCAAGTCCTGCGTGGCCACGCAGGAGCTATCAAGATCACCGATGCCCTCTCCTGATTGATCCTGGCTACAAGCCTGGGGATGAGAGGAAACGGCGGGAATACATAAGCTAGTTTGAAGGTCCAAGGTGCTACTAGTGCATCTACTAGAGTCGCCTTGGGATCCCTGGATCTGGACCCGTAGCAAGGAACCTTGAAGTTCTGACGAGAGGCCATCAGATCCATGTCTGGAATGCCCCACAATTGAGTAATTTGGGCAAAGATTTCCGGATGGAGTTCCCACTCCCCCGGATGAAATGTCTGACGACTCAGAAAATCCGCTTCCCAATTTTCCACTCCCGGGATGTGGATTGCAGACAAGTGGCAGGAGTGAGTCTCCGCCCATTGAATGATTTTGGTCACTTCTTCCATCGCCAGGGAACTCCTTGTTCCCCCCTGATGGTTGATGTACGCAACAGTCGTCATGTTGTCTGATTGAAACCTTATGAACTTGGTCTTTGCTAGCTGAGGCCAAGCCTTGAGAGCATTGAATATCGCTCTCAGTTCCAGAATATTTATCGGGAGAAGAGATTCTTCCCGAGACCAAAGACCCTGAGCTTTCAGGGGTCCCCAGACCGCGCCCCAGCCCACCAGACTGGCGTCGGTCGTGACAATGACCCACTCTGGTCTGCGGAAGCTCATCCCCTGTGACAGGTTGTCCAGGGACAGCCACCAACGGAGTGAATCTCTGGTCCTCTGATCTACTTGTATCGTCGGAGACAAGTCTGTATAGTCCCCATTCCACTGACTGAGCATGCACAGTTGTAATGGTCTTAGATGAATTCGCGCAAAAGGAACTATGTCCATTGCCGCTACCATCAAACCTATTACTTCCATGCACTGCGCTATGGAAGGAAGAGGAACAGAATGAAGTCTTTGACAAGAGTTTAGAAGTTTTGATTTTCTGGCCTCTGTCAGAAAAATCCTCATCTCTAAGGAGTCTATTATTGTTCCCAAGAAGGGAACCCTTGTTGACGGAGATAGAGAACTTTTTTCTACGTTCACTTTCCACCCGTGAGATCTGAGAAAGGCCAGGACAATGTCCGTGTGAGCCTTTGCTTGTGGAAGGGACGACGCTTGAATCAGTATGTCGTCCAAGTAAGGTACTACTGCAATGCCCCTTGGTCTTAGCACCGCTAGAAGGGACCCTAGTACCTTTGTGAAAATTCTTGGAGCAGTGGCTAATCCGAACGGAAGTGCCACAAACTGGTAATGCTTGTCCAGAAATGCGAACCTTAGGAACCGATGATGTTCCTTGTGGATAGGAATATGTAGATACGCATCCTTTAAATCCACCGTGGTCATGAATTGACCTTCCTGGATGGAAGGAAGAATTGTTCGAATGGTTTCCATTTTGAACGATGGAACCTTGAGAAACTTGTTTAGGATCTTGAGATCTAAGATTGGTCTGAATGTTCCCTCTTTTTTGGGAACTACGAACAGATTGGAGTAGAACCCCATCCCTTGTTCTCCTAATGGAACAGGATGAATCACTCCCATTTTTAACAGGTCTTCTACACAATGTAAGAATGCCTGTTTTTTTATGTGGTCTGAAGACAATTGAGACCTGTGGAACCTCCCCCTTGGGGGAAGCCCCTTGAATTCCAGAAGATAACCTTGGGAGACTATTTCTAGCGCCCAAGGATCCAGAACATCTCTTGCCCAAGCCTGAGCGAAGAGTGAGAGAGTCTGCCCCCCACCAGATCCGGTCCCGGATCGGGGGCCAACATCTCATGCTGTCTTGGTAGCAGTGGCAGGTTTCTTGGCCTGCTTACCTTTGTTCCAGCCTTGCATTGGCCTCCAGGCTGGCTTGGCTTGAGAAGTATTACCCTCTTGCTTAGAGGACGTAGCACTTGGGGCTGGTCCGTTTCTGCGAAAGGGACGAAAATTAGGTTTATTTTTGGCCTTGAAAGACCTATCCTGAGGAAGGGCGTGGCCCTTGCCCCCAGTGATATCAGAAATAATCTCTTTCAAGTCAGGGCCAAACAGCGTTTTCCCCTTGAAAGGAATGTTAAGCAATTTGTTCTTGGAAGACGCATCCGCTGACCAAGATTTTAGCCAAAGCGCTCTGCGCGCCACAATAGCAAACCCAGAATTTTTCGCCGCTAATCTAGCCAATTGCAAAGTGGCGTCTAGGGTGAAAGAGTTAGCCAATTTGAGAGCATGAATTCTGTCCAAAATCTCCTCATAAGAAGAATCTTTATTGAGCGCCTTTTCTAGTTCATCGAACCAGAAACACGCTGCTGTAGTGACAGGAACAATGCATGAAATTGGTTGTAGAAGGTAACCTTGCTGAACAAACATATTTTTAAGCAAACCCTCTAATTTTTTATCCATAGGATCTTTGAAAGCACAACTATCTTCTATGGGTATAGTGGTGCGTTTGTTTAGAGTAGAAACCGCCCCCTCGACCTTGGGGACTGTCTGCCATAAGTCCTTTCTGGGGTCGACCATAGGAAACAATTTCTTAAATATAGGGGGAGGGACGAAAGGTATGCCGGGCCTTTCCCATTCTTTATTTACAATGTCCGCCACCCGCTTGGGTATAGGAAAAGCTTCGGGGGGCCCCGGGACCTCTAGGAACTTGTCCATTTTACATAATTTCTCTGGAATGACCAAATTCTCACAATCATCCAGAGTAGATAACACCTCCTTAAGCAGGGCGCGGAGATGTTCCAATTTAAATTTAAATGTAATCACATCAGGTTCAGCTTGTTGAGAAATTTTCCCTGAATCTGAAATTTCTCCCTCAGACAAAACCTCCCTGGCCCCCTCAGACTGGTGTAGGGGCACTTCAGAACCAATATCATCAGCGTCCTCATGCTCTTCAGTATTTTCTAAAACAGAGCAGTCGCGCTTTCGCTGATAAGTGGGCATATTGGCTAAAATGTTTTTGATAGAATTATCCATTACAGCCGTTAATTGTTGCATAGTAAGGAGTATTGGCGCACTAGATGTACTAGGGGCCTCCTGTGTGGGCAAGACTGGTGTAGACGAAGGAGGGGATGATGCAGTACCATGCTTACTCCCCTCACTTGAGGAATCATCTTGGGCATCATTTTCTCTAAATTTTGTGTCACATAAATCACATCTATTTAAATGAGAAGGAACCTTGGCTTCCCCACATACAGAACACAGTCTATCTGGTAGTTCAGACATGTTAAACAGGCATAAACTTGATAACAAAGTACAAAAAACGTTTTAAAATAAAACCGTTACTGTCACTTTAAATTTTAAACTGAACACACTTTATTACTGCAAATGTGAAAAAGTATGAAGGAATTGTTCAAAATTCACCAAAATTTCACCACAGTGTCTTAAAGCCTTAAAAGTATTGCACACCAAATTTGAAAGCTTTAACCCTTAAAATAACGGAACCGGAGCCGTTTTTATATTTAACCCCTTTACAGTCCCTGGTATCTGCTTTGCTGAGACCCAACCAAGCCCAAAGGGGAATACGATACCAAATGACGCCTTCAGAAAGTCTTTTCTATGTATCAGAGCTCCTCACACATGCATCTGCATGTCATGCTTCCCAAAAACAAGTGCGCAATAGAGGCGCGAAAATGAGGCTCTGCCTATGATTAGGGAAAGCCCCAAGAGAATAAGGTGTCCAATACAGTGCCTGCCGGTTATTTTACATAATTCCCAAGAATAAAATAATTCCTCAAAGCTATGAAGTATAAAATATGCTTATATATCAATCGTTTTAGCCCAGAAAATGTCTACAGTCTTAAAAGCCCTTGTAAAGCCCTTGTGAAGCCCTTTTTTTCTTTATGTAATAAAAATGGCTTACCGGATCCCATAGGGAAAATGACAGCTTCCAGCATTACATCGTCTTGTTAGAAATGTGTCATACCTCAAGCAGCAAAAGTCTGCTCACTGTTTCCCCCAACTGAAGTTAATTCCTCTCAACAGTCCTGTGTGGAAACAGCCATCGATTTTAGTAACGGTTGCTAAAATCATTTTCCTCTTACAAACAGAAATCTTCATCTCTTTTCTGTTTCAGAGTAAATAGTACATACCAGCACTATTTTAAAATAACAAACTCTTGATTGAATAATAAAAACTACAGTTAAACACCAAAAAACTCTAAGCCATCTCCGTGGAGATGTTGCCTGTACAACGGCAAAGAGAATGACTGGGGAAGGCGGAGCCTAGGAGGGATCATGTGATCAGCTTTGCTGGGCTCTTTGCCATTTCCTGTTGGGGAAGAGAATATCCCACAAGTAAGGATGACGCCGTGGACCGGACACACCTATGTTGGAGAAATTTAGACAGCTTTCAATTAACTTTTTTTTCCCATGTAAAAATGTGTAATTAATGTTTGTTTAGAATATTTTAGTTTAATGAGCCATTCACAAAATAACTCTGTTTTTGATAATGGTAAAAAAGAATTCTGAACTTCCAAATCACCTATTGCTTTTTAGCATTGGTCATACGGATTGCAATAGACCTTATTCTATTTCTTTATCTGGTAGAGATGGAATCTAAAATCTAAATGTGAATATTACCTAACTAGGTTTACAAAATGTAAGTTCACTCTTTTGGGCTGTTGAATAAAAAAGTGTGAATCCTCCTACTTTGTATGCACATTGATTGTCCATTATTATATGACAATAGGCTCTTAAAGGGACAGTGAAGTCAAAATTAAAGTTTCATTATTCAGATAGCGGATGCCATTTTAAGCAACTTTCAAATTTACTTTGATTATCTAATTTGCTTTGTAATTTTGGTATCCTTTGTTGAAAAGAATACTTAGGTTGGCTCAGGAGCAGCAGCGCCTACGGATTGGTGACTGCACATGTGACTCGTTATTGGCTCACCCAATGTGTTTAACAAGCTCCCAGTAGTGTATTGCTGCTCCTTCAACAAAGGATACCAAAATAATTAAACACATTTGATAATAAAAGTACATTTGAAAGAAGTTTAGAATCGTTTGCTCTATCTGAATCATGAAAGAAAAAGGTTGTGTGGAATGTCTGCAAATTAGGAGTTTTTCCCAATTCTGAGAATTGGACAGATACATTTTGCGTTTAATGTCCGTTTAATGTCCCTTTAAAGGCACATGAAACCCAAAATTATTATTTCATGATTCAGATAAGCATGTGATTTTAAACAACTTTGTAATTTACTTCTATTAGCAATTTTCTTCGTTCTCTTTGTATCTTTTGTTGAAAAGCAAAAACGTATGCTTAGGCGCCTGCTCATTTCTTGAGCACTAAATGGCAGCAGTTTTGCAAGAACACTAAATGGCAGGACTTTTTTCCTGTCATGTAGTGCTCCAGATGCCTACCTAGGTATTTCTTCAACACAGAGTATCATGGGATCAAAAATTTGATAGAAGTAAATTGGAAACTTTTTTAAAAACGGTATGTTTGGGGTTTTAAATCCCTTTAAGGACTGGTTACTAAACTATTTCAGACCATAAGTGGTTGGAAACATCATCTGTAGCACAAGTTATACAATTATTTCTAAAAACTATTTTTTCTTTATTAAAGTCTATCGATATCCGATACATTTTGGGGGAAAGTGAAAATGGGAAAGATTCTATCCCATTGTTTTATAGAGATATTCTTCTCGCACATATAATGTGAGCTCATTACAGTCAACTGAAATAGTAGAAGATACTTTCCCCAACAAGAAACTCCATGTCGCTGTAAAACTAAAGATCCTCACACCTTCTCTATATGAACAAACCCTTAGTAAATGCTAATACATTATTAGCTCATAATCCACCTCCATCCTCGGAGGCTGGGGCAACTCAGTCACTCACACGCTGTAGCAAACAAACCATATCGTTTCATTAACATATGCTACTGTAGCCTATAGTAGAGTCGTGCATTCGGCAGTTTCTTTCACTGCCGAATGTGAAAGTAAGAGATTACTTGCAGTATTTGGCTCTTTTCATAGCCAGACATCATCCTGTGCAAGTGAAAAACACTAAGATCTAGATTTGCACAGATCTTAGAGTGTTTCACTTGCACAAGATGATATTTGGCTCCCAAAAGAGCTGAACACCACAAGCAGCCTCTTCTGCATTCGGCAATGAACAAAACTGTAAGATGCATTTCTTGTCTATAAGCTTATTGTTTGCCCTAAAGAGACAAAAAGTGACTATATATATATATATATAGCCTATTATATTACATGTGCACAAAATAACAGCTCTACCTTTTTTATTAATATTTAAAAAAAAAAAATATCTGCAAAAATAAAAATTTAAGTGTAGGGAAAGGTGGGCAAGTCGCATTAATTTATACCCTCCCCCCATTTTAAAAGAAACCTCCTACTCATCTGTTGTATGTTAATCTATATAGGTTTGTCTCTCTTCTATCCATCTACTTGTTTGTTTGTGTGTTTGCTTGTTTGTCTATCACAACAACATACCTTATGATGCTGGTGTTCAATAAGCAGAAAAAGTAAACTTATGCTTACCTGATAAATTAATTTCTTCTATGGTACGACGAGTTCACGGATTCATCCTTTACTTGTGGAATATTATCCTCCTGCTAACAGGAAGTGGCAAAGAGCACCACAGCAGAGCTGTCTATATAGCTCCTCCCTTAGCTCCACCTCCCAGTCATTCGACCGAAGGTACAGGAAGAAAAAGGAGAAACTAAAAGGTGCAGAGGTGACTGAAGTTTAAAATCAAAAAATATAATCTGTCTTAAAATGACAGGGCGGGACATGGACTCGTCGTACCATAGAAGAAATGAATTTATCAGGTAAGCATAAATTTACTTTTCTTCTATAAGGTACGACGAGTCCACAGATTCATCTTTTACTTGTGGGATACAATACCAAAGCTACAGGACACGGATGAACGGGAGGGACAAGACAGATGGCTAAACAGAAGGCACCACTGCTTGAAGAACTTTTCGCCCAAAAATAGCCTCTGAAGAAGCAAAAGTAACAAATTTGTAAAATTTGGAAAAGGTATGAAGCGAAGACCAAGTCGCAGCCTTACAAATCTGTTCAACAGAAGCATCATTTTTAAAAGCCCATATGGAAGCCACCGCTCTAGTAGAGTGAGCTCTAATTCTTTCAGGAGGCTGCTGTCCAGCAGTCTCGTATGCCAAACGGATGATGCTTTTCAGCCAAAAAGAAAGAGGTAGCCGTAGCTTTTTGACCTCTACGTTTTCCAGAATAGACAACAAACAAAGAAGATGTTTGACGGAAATCTTTGGTCGCTTGCAAGTAAAACTTCAAA
This sequence comes from Bombina bombina, assembly GCF_027579735.1. Taxonomy (NCBI): domain Eukaryota; kingdom Metazoa; phylum Chordata; class Amphibia; order Anura; family Bombinatoridae; genus Bombina; species Bombina bombina. The sequence goes on from NC_069501.1 coordinate 1,031,443,632, forward strand.
GCACGAACCACGTCCAAGTTGTGCAACAGACGCTCCTTCTTAGAGGAAGGATTAGGACACAGGGAAGGAACAACAATTTCCTGATAAATATTCTTATTAGTAACAACCTTAGGAAGGAATCCAGGTTTGGTACGCAAAACCACCTTATCAGAATGAAAAACAAGATAAGGCGAGTCGTATTGAAATGCAGATAGTTCAGTAACTCTTCGAGCCGAAGAGATAGCAACTAAAAACACAACTTTCCAAGATAGAAGCTTAATATCTATGGAATGCATAGGTTCAAACGGAACCCCTTAAAGAACTTTAAGAACTAAATTCAAACTCCATGGCGGAGCAACAGGTTTAAACACAGGCTTGATTCTAACTAAAGCCTGACAGAATGACTAAACGTCTGGAACATCTGCCAGACGCTTGTGCAATAAAATTGATAAAGCAGATATCTGTCCCTTTAAGGAACTAGCTGATGGCCCCTTCTCCAATCCTTCTTGGAGATAGGACAAAATCCTAGGAATCCTGATCTTACTCCATGAGTAGCCTTTGGATTCGCACCAATAAAGATATTTACGCCATATCTTATGATAAATTTTCCTAGTGACAGGCTTTCGAGCCTGAATCAAGGTATCTATGACCGACTCATAGAATCCCCGCTTGGATAAAATCAAGAGTTCAATCTCCAGGCAGTCAGCTGCAGAGACACTAGATTTGGATACTGTAACGGACCTTGAATCAGAAGGTCCTGTCTCAGTGGCAGAGTCCATGGTGGAAGAGATGACATGTCCACCAGGTCTGCATACCAAGTCCTGCGTGGCCATGCAGGTGCTATCAAAATCACTGAAGCTCTCTCCTGTTTGATTCTGGCAATCAAACAAGGAAGGAGAGGAAATGGTGGAAACACATAAGCCAGGTTGAACGACCAGGGTAATGCTAGAGCATCTATCAGTACTGCCTGAGGATCCCTTGACCTGGACCCGTAACAAGGAAGTTTGGCGTTCTGACGAGACGCCATCAGATCCAAATCTGGTGTGCCACATTGCTGAATCAATTGTGCAAACACTTCCGGATGGAGTTCCCACTCTCCTGGATGAAAAGTCTGACAACTTAGAAAATCCGCTCCCCAGTTCTCCTGGGATATAGATTGCTGATAGATGGCAAGAGTAAGTCTCTGCCCATCAAATTATTTTGATAACCTCTATCATCGCTAGAGAACTCTTTGTTCCCCCCTGATGAATGATATATGCTACAGTCGTGATATTGTCCGACTGGAATCTTATGAATCTGGCCGAAGCAAGCTGAGGCCACGCCTGAAGCGCGTTGAATATCGCTCTCAGTTCTAGAATATTTATCGGGAGGAGAGCCTCCTCCTGAGTCCACAAACCCTGTGCTTTCAGGGAATTCCAGACTTCACCCCAGCCCAAAAGGCTGGCGTCTGTCATCACTATGACCCACGCTGGCCTGCGGAAACACATTCCCTGGGACAGATGATCCTGTGACAACTACCAAAGAAGAGTGTCTCTGGTCTCTTGATCCAAATTTATCTGAGGAGATAAATCTGCATAATCCCCATTCCACTGTTTGAGCATGCACAATTGCAGTGGTCTGAGATGCAAGCGAGCAAACGGAGCTATGTCCATTGCCGCTACCATTAGTCCGATTACCTCCATACCCTGAGCCACTGACGGCCGAGGAATGGAATGAAGAGCTCGGCAGGTGGTTAAAATCTTTGATTTCCTGACCTCCGTCTGAAAAATTTTCCTTTTATCACCTCTTTAACTTTACCCTTCCTAGTACTTAGAGTAGGCAAAGAGAATGACTGGGAGTGGAGCTAAGGGAGGAGCTATATAGACAGCTCTGCTGTGGTGCTCTTTGCCACTTCCTGTTAGCAGGAGGATAATATCCCACAAGTAAAGGATGTATCCGTGGACTCGTCGTACCTTATAGAAGAAACAGAATTTTCAAAACAGTAGAATTAAAAAAATTAAAAAAAAATAAAAATAGTGCATGTAAATTTTGGATTAGATGAAAAGATCTGTCAAGATATTTTTCTATTTCTCCAAGAGCACCACAACAGTAACCTTGGTGAATTCCAGTATGGAAACTGATTTTATTAATTTGTCTTTACGAGCAACAATGCAACTTCTCCTGCCAGACAGGTTTCTTGGTCAGCTTAACTAGAAATCTCAGTAGCCACACGTACTTGCTGAAAGTAGACGGAACTGCGTGACCTTCACTAGCTTTCTATTCATACACCTTTGCCACTACTCCTCTTCTGACCTCTGTCTTATTTCCCCTTCTGTCTTGTGCAACTTCAATTACTGTATTTGGTAATAAACATTATGTTACATTGCGCTTATTTTTCTCCTTTAATTAATTAATTGCTGCTTTTCATTTTTACCATTTAACCCTTCACTGCCGATTTATTTCATACCTACAGTATGTGCTTAAGTTGTTTGGTTCTCTATGTATTTACAAGTAAATTAAAAAAAAAAAAAAATCTGTGTGGTACTCACACAAATTTTACCTTGTTTTTTTTGTGTCCCCCCATCAAACCAAGTATTTTTTATAAAATAACTGTTTTTATTATGGTATTCTTACAAACTAATGTCATTTGGAAAGCAAAAAAGATAATTTTTTTGTCATTTTATTGTATGTATATTAAAGGTAAGGTAAAGTTTAGGGTTATTGAAATCATATAATCAATGTAATAAATAACCAGAAGGTAATCACTAACTTTATTTTGTGTTTTATTATGTAGTTTACATGCAATCCAAAGTTTATATTTCCTACCGTTTTATCCGATTCTCCTCCCCCATGCCACTTTCGTGTTTATATCTCTTATTTCAGCAAGCGGTCTCACCCCTCTGCTTACGTCAGCTCAATGCGCGTTCACAGACTGTATTTCGTATGCGCATGCGCCACTTCCCCCACTGCCCGATGCAAAGTTTAAATTGTAACCATTTATTCATTGAGCCTCAGAGTTCCGTCTATCGCAGGCAGAAGGATAATTGCAGTCAGCGGCAACCCGTTTTTAAAGTGCTTTACAAAACAAAGCAATCGCTACAGAGCAAGCACTGAGCATGCGCGACTCACGAACGAGCACGGGTGGAGGTAGGTTGAGTTTAGTCCAACGCATGTGCTCAGTCATCGAGTGACGTAGGAATGGATGGGCTAAACCCCTGAAGGGGAAACAGCTGATTAGACTATAATATCGCTCTCACCTGTCAATCAAAGTTTAGAAAATGTCGGGCGGACGAAAGATTGGTGTCGGAACAGTACTTCTAAGCTAGAAAAAAAACGTAATTATGAAAAATATTATTATAATGATGAATGAAACTTATGCTAATTTTTAAATCTATGAAAGATAGCGTTAAGTTGTGTGCTCAATTTTACCTTACATTTAGGTAGCACAAGAGCCCTCATTTCCTAAATATTTCAAACAAATTTTATAGCCTCACATTTAGCGTTTGTTCCCCTTCCCAAAACACCAAATGTATGACTTGTTGCAGAAAACGCGCAGCTCTAAAATATCTGACTATAACAATAATAGACACATTCTGACATCCCAGAAGGATGGTTTAAAAGAACATTAAACAACTATAACATGGTTACTACTCACCATACCATTGCATTCCCTCCCGTACCCTCAGCTCGCTTTAAAGCAGTTCTCTTATTTTAACTCATTACAAAATCCTGTTGGTAAAACTCTTCATTTTATACCGGGTGCCGCCATCTTGTAGTTTGTGTATGGTTGCATCATGTGACAGGAGCAGTGCACATTCACAGTTTTGCTTTTTAACAGCTGTACCTTACACTTTAGTTTAGCTCACATAATAGAGAGAGGAAGTGTTACATTTTTGCAGTTTTTTTGCACAGTTTTATGACAAATATAAGCTCCAAGATGGCGGGGCCCATTGTGAAGATGCAGAGCTTCAATAAATAACTGTATGGGGTTAAAATAAGAGGACAGCTGCAGGTTCAGGAGGAAAAACAATAGCATGATATGAAACCCAAGTTTTTTCTTTCATGAATAAGATAGAGCATACAATTTTAAACAACTTTGTAATTTACTTCTATTATCTATTTTTCTTTGTTCTCTTGTTATCTTTTGTTGAAATGTAGGCACACATGTTTAGGAGCTGGCCCGTTTCTGGAGCACTATATGTCAGCAGTTTTGCAAGAATGTTATCCGTTTCCAAGAACACTAGATGGCAGCACTATTTCCTGCCATGTAACGCTCAAGATGGCTACCTAGGTATCTTTTTAACACAGAATATCATGGGAACAAAGCAAATTTGATAATAGAAGTAAATTGGAAACTTTTTTAAAATGCTATACTCTGAGTCACAAAAGAAGAAAAGGGTTAATATTTTTTCTTAAACATAAAATTATCAAAAATTACTATTTTTTCTCTTCCTGTAAATCTTTAGTTGGTTAAAACAACAACTATTACCTTTCTGATTACAGTAGTGTACTATCTTTCTGATGGTACGAAAATAAAACTACCTTTAACTTACATGAATAAACTGTATTATGACATGTACATATTGCATACATGACATGATATTGTAGTTTACACTTGGTTCCACCCCCTTGTTAAACTGCCCCATTTTAAAGATGTAAATATTCCAAAATTCAGCAGGTTCCAGATTTTTTTTTTTTGGCCTCACTTGGGAGGGTGGGACAAGCACAATTTTTTTCAAAAAAGTAAACAGTTTATTTTTAATTTTCTTTTAAAGGTATAGGAAAGTCAAAAATAAACTTTCATGGGTAAATGTGGAGTTTAGCGTCTCATATTATGTAACCATGTTATAAGGGAAGGAGAAGGGAATCCCACCGTGGGGGAAATGATGTAACCATGTTATAAGGGAAGAAGGGAATCCCACTGTGGGGGAAATGATGTAACCATGTTATAAGGGAAGAAGGGAATCCCACCATAGGGGAAATGATGTAACCATGTTATAAGGGAAGAAGGGAATCCCACCATAGGGGAAATGATGTAACCATGTTATAAGGGAAGGAGAAGGAAATCCCACCATAGGGGAAATGATGTAACCATGTTATAAGGGAAGGAGAAGGGAATCCCGCCATGGGGGAAATGATGTAACCATGTTATAAGGGAAGGAGAAGGGAATCCCGCCATGGGGAAATGATGTAACCATGTTATAAGGGAAGAAGGGAATCCCACCATAGGGGAAATGATGTAACCATGTTATAAGGGAAGGAGAAGGAAATCCCACCATAGGGGAAATGATGTAACCATGTTATAAGGGAAGGAGAAGGGAATCCCGCCATGGGGGAAATTATGTAACCATGTTATAAGGGAAGGAGAAGGGAATCCCGCCATGGGGAAATGATGCAACCATGTTATAAGGGAAGAAGGGAATCCCACCATAGGGGAAATGATGTAACCATGTTATAAGGGAAGGAGAAGGGAATCCCACCGTGGGGGAAATTATGTAACCATGTTATAAGGGAAGAAGGGAATCCCACCGTGGGGGAAATGATGTAACCATGTTATAAGGGAAGAAGAAGGGAATCCCACCATAGGGGAAATGATGTAACCATGTTATAAGGGAAGGAGAAGGAAATCCCGCCGTGGGGAAATGATGTAACCATGGTATAAGGGAAGAAGGGAATCCCACCATAGGGGAAATGATGTAACCATGTTATAAGGGAAGGAGAAGGGAATCCCGCCTTGGGGGAAATTATGTAACCATGTTATAAGGGAAGGAGAAGGGAATCCCACCATGTGGGAGGGGGCGGTATGTACTGTATAGGTTCCCAGCGGCTCTGTTCCTATACCTGCCCCTGGCACTGCAACTGCCTCTGGGAACCTATACATGCCCCCCCCTCACATTATACCTTTCTGAAGTAATTCCCACATCCGGCTATTGAACTGGTACTGGGTAAAGTAATTTATGCTATTGCAATGACAGGTAGGTCAAAAGGACAAACACAAATAGTTGATGTAGGAGAGGTACTAAGTGAGCAGCAGATAGCAGATAAAACATGGAATCTGAGCAGACTGTTACCTGAAATTGACACAAATGAGCAAATATAACATGGTTACATAATTTGGGACGCTAAACTCCACATTTACCCTTTCATGATTCAGATAGAACACATGATGGTAAGACACTAATTCAATTCCATTATAAAATTTACTTTGTTCTCTCTGCATTCTTTGTTTAAAAGCAAACATACAAATCATCATCAGCAATACACTGCTGGGAGCTAGCTGCTGATTGGTGGCTACACATAAATTATGTTAAAAATAATTTTTTGGACATGTCTACAAGAAATTCCTTATACTGTTTATGCTGCCTTGCACATTAAGACCACATAAGCTTCAAGATGGTCAGACAATGAAAGTGCAATAGGCCTTGAGGAAAGAACAACACTCTGAGGTGGAAAGATGTTCCTTCATTCATTAACCACTAGGACAGCAAAACAAATCCAATCAGCTTAAGATATTTTGGAAGATTTCTTATCCTTTTCTGACCCCAGAATAAAGGAGACACAAGTAAATCAGTCCAGCTCAATACTTTTGTCACTTCTAAATAGAAGCTAAGAGTTCAGCCACATCAAGCCTGTGAAGCAGAAACTCTTAATAATTCCTTAAACTCTGACAGAATGAAGGACTAACAAAGCAGAACACAACATTGGTTAACTAGCTGTCTTCAGAAACATGAAGCAAATGGCCTGAAAAGAACCACTTTACATAGAGAGCAAGTGTAGATCAACTAGTTCTAACACAGATTGTGAGTACAGACAGAAGAAATATACTCAGTAAACTCCATGTGATCCTAAGAATCCACAAGAAAGCAAAGCTCTGAGACAAAAACAGCCACCATATCTCTTTCACAAAAGCAAAACGGTCCCTAATTCTGCCATGGAACCTGGAAAAATTGACTCCCGAGATAACCTTCATTGGGGTTTCTTTGTATAAAGACCTAAACTGTACCCCAATAATGCTGTCTAAGAGCGTAAAAACAATGTCACCGGGAAGCAGAAAATCTCTCTGGAGTTCATGTTTTTCCATCACCCACAAAATGGATACTAGAGTCAACAGTTCCACTCCAACAGGAACACATTAAACTAGGAATAGCTTACAACAGTCATCAACCTTGGAATTCCTAATTGCCAAGAGAAAGCAACCTGAACAAAATTACAGATAAGAAAACCGACATAAAAACAGATAATAATAAAAAACAAAACAAGAAAAAAAACAGCCAGCAGCCGATTTGTGTACAGCAAATAAGAACATAAATGTCAGTGGTATTACTAACACATGTTCAAATAACCATTTGTATTGTTAGTTGTGAAAAGTTCCAAACTGCTGGCTGATAACTATAACATACATTTCATCTACCACATCATTTTTGCAAATTTACCTGCATTGAAATATGAACAGTAACAAATGTCTAAGCAATAACCATACTGCAAGCATTAGTTAAAGGGACAGTTTACTAAAAAATTGATACAATTTTAAACATAAGAGAATCAAAATGTAATCATAGTGGTGCTGATTATTGTTTTGGAATCGTCTGCTGTAATAAATAATTTATTGAAATGTCAGTTTCTAAATTCCTAACCTAAGCCCATCATAATATTTTGTGGCCGTGCGGCCAAACCATCGTTAGTGCTTCCTCGGATTGTGCATGCGCCGCAAGTGTGACAAACCTTTATCCAAACCATCCTGAAGAAACTGTAAAATTCTAGGAATTCTAAAAGAATGCCAGGAGAATTTATGAAAAGTACACCATGAAATAAGGAAATTTATGCTTAACTGAAAAATTGATTTCTTCTACGATACGATGAGTCCACGGATTCATCCTTACTTGTGGGATATTATCCTCCTGCTAACAGGAAGGGGCAAATAGCACCACAGCAGAGCTGTATATATAGCTGCTCCCTTCTCTCCACCCCCAGTCATTCGACCGAAGGTATAGGATGAGAAAAGAAAAGCTAAAAGGTGCAGAGGTAACTGAAGTTTTGAAAACAAAAATATAATCTGTCTAATATGACAGGGAGGGCCGTGGACTCGTCGTATCGTAGAAGAAATCAATTTATTGGGTAAGCATAAATTTCCTTTTCTTCTACTAGATACGACGAGTCCACGGATTCATCCTTACTTGTGGTATACAATACCAAAGCAACAGGACACGGATGAACGGGAGGGACAAGACAGATACCTAAACAGAAGGCACCACTGCTTGAAGAACTTTCTCCCAAAAATAGCCTCAGAAGAAGCAAAAGTATCAAATTTGGAAAAGGTATGAAGGGAGGACCAAGTCGCAGCCTTACAAATCTGTTCAACAGAAGCATCGTTTTTAAAAGCCCATGTGGAAGCCACCGCTCTAGTAGAATGAGCCGTAATTTTTTCAGGAGGCTGCTGTCCAGCAGTCTCGTATGCCAAACGGATGATGCTTTTCAGCCAAAAAGAAAGAGAGGTAGCCATAGCTTTTTGACCCCTACGCTTTCCAGAATAAACAACAAATAGAGAAGATGTTTGACGGAAATCCTTGGTCGCTTGTAAGTAAAACTTCAAGGCACGAACCACGTCCAAAATTTTTAACAGACGCTCCTTCTTGGAAGAAGGATTAGGACAAAGAGAAGGAAAAACAATTTCCTGATTAATATTCTTATTTGAAACAACCTTAGGAAGGAATCCAGGTTTAGTACGCAAAACCACCTTATCAGAATGGAATATAAGATAAGGCGAGTCACATTGTAACGCAGAAATCTCAGAAACTCTTTGAGCAGAAGAGATAGCAACTAAAAACAAAACTTTCCAAGATAAAAGCTTAATATCTATGGAATGCATGGGTTCAAACGGAACCCCTTGAAGAACATTGAGAACTAAATTCAAACTCCACAATGGAGAAACAGGTTTAAACACAGGCTTGATTCTGACTAAAGCCTGACAAAAAGACTGAACGTCTGGGACATCCACCAGACGCTTATGTAGTAAAATTGACAAATCAGAAATTTGTCCCTTTAAGGATCTAGCCGATAATCCCTTCTCCAATCCTTCTTGGAGAAAGGACAAAATCCTGGGAATCCTAACCCTACTCCATGAGTAGCCGTTAGATTTGCACCAATAAAGATATTTACGCCATATCTTATGGTAAATTTTCCTAGTGACAGGCTTCCGAGCCTGAATCAAGGTATCAATGACCGACTCAGAGAATCCCCGCTTAGATAAAATCAAGCGTTCAATCTCCAGGCAGATTTGGATGTTGGAACGGACCTTGAATGAGAAGGTCCTGTCTCAGTGGCAGTTTCCATGGTGGCAGAGATGACATTTTCACTAGATCTGCATACCAAGTCCTGCGTGGCCACGCAGGCGCTATCAAGATTACCGAAGCCCTCTCCTGTTTGATTCTGGCAATCAGTCGAGGTAGGAGAGGAAAAGGAGGAGACACATAAGCCAGGTTGAACGACCAAGGTACTGCTAGAGCATCTATCAGTACTGCTTGGGGATCCCTTGATCTAGACCCGTAACAAGGAAGTTTGGCATTCTGACGAGATGCCATCAAATTCAATTCCGGTGTGCCCCATTGATGGATCAATGCCGCAAACACCTCCGGATGTGGTTCCCACTCCCCTGGATGAAAAGTCTGACGACTTAGAAAATCCGCTTCCCAGTTCTCTATTCCTGGGATATAGATTGCTGATAGATGGCAAGAGTGATTCTCCACCCATTGAATTATCTTGGAAACCTCTATCATCACTAGAGAACTCTTTGTTCCCCCTTGATGATTGATATATGCTACAGTCGTGATATTGTCCGACTGGAATCTTATGAATTTGGCCAAGGCCAACTGAGGCCACCCTTGAAGCGCATTGATTATTGCTCTCAGTTCCAGAATATTGATTAGAAGTAGGGACTCCTCCTGAGTCCAAACACCCTGAGCCTTCAGGGAATTCCAGACTGCACCCCAGCCCAAGAGGCTGGCGTCCGTCATCACTATGACCCATGCTGTCCTGCGGCAGCACATTCCCTGGGACAGATGATCCTGTGACAACCACCAAAGAAGAGAGTCTCTGGTCTCTAGATCCAGATTTATTGGAGGAGATAAATCCGCATAATCCCCATTCCACTGTCTGAGCATGCACAGCTGCAGTGGTCTGAGATGTCACTTGCCGCTACCATTAAACCAATGACCTCCATACACTGCACCACTGATGGCCAAGGAATGGACTGAAGTGCTCGGCAAGTAGTTAGGATTTTTGACTTTCTGACCACCGTCAGAAATATTTTCATGTCTACCGAGTCTATCAGAGTTCAGAAGAATGGAGCTCTTGTCTGTGGAACTAGTGAACTCTTTTGTATATTCACCTTCCACCCGTGAGTTCTTAGAAAAGCCAACACGAAGTCTGTGTGAGATTTGGCTAGCTGGTAAGTTGACGCTTGAATCAAAATAACGTCCAGATAGGGTGCCACTGCTATGCCCTGCGGCCTTAGAACCGCCAAAAGGGACCCTAGCACCTTTGTGAAGATTCTGGGAGCTGTGGCCAACCCGAAAGGAAGGCGAACCTGAGAAACTGGTGATGATCTTTGTGGATAGGAATGTGAAGATACGCATCCTTGAAGTTCACGGTAGTCATATATTGACCCTCCTGGATCACTGGCAAAATAGTTCGTATGGTCTCCATCTTGAACGATGGAACTCTGAAAAATTTGTTTAGAAATTTGAGATCTAAAATCGGTCTGAAGGTTCCCTCTTTTTTAGGAACCACAAACAGATTTGAGTAAAACCCCTGCCCCTGTCCTAGTTTTGGAACTGGGCAGATTACACCCATAGATCTTCTACACAGCGTAAGAACACCTCTCTTTTTGTCTGGTCTACAGACAAACATGAAAGATGAAATCTTCCCCTTGGGAGAAAATCCTTGAACTCTAGTCGATACCCCTGGGTCACGATTTCTAATGCCCAGGGATCCTGAACGTCCCTCGCCCAAGCCTGAGCGAAGAGAGAAAGTCTCCCCCTACTAGATCCGGTTTAGGATCGGGGGCTGCCCCTTTATGCTGTCTTAGTAGCAGCAGCGGGCTTCTTGGCCTGTTTACCTTTATTCCAGACTGACTTGGATTGTGCAAAATGCCCCTCCTGCTTTGTTGCGGAGGAGGAAGTAGATAGTCAACATTTAAAGTTTCGAAAGGAACGAAAACTATTTTGTTTAGCCCTCATTTTAACCGTCTTGTCCTGAGGAAGGGCATGACCTTTTCCTCCAGTAATGTCGGAGATGATCTTCTTTAGTTCAGGCCCGAATAGGGTCTTACCTTTAAAGGGAATAGCTAAAAGTTTAGATTTTGATGACACATCAGCAGACCAAGACTTAAGCCAGAACGCTCTACGCGCTAAAATGGCAAAGCCTGCATTTTTTGCCGCTAATTTAGCCATTTGAAAAGCGGCATTGGTAATGAAAGAATTAGCTTGCTTGAGAGCCTTAATTCTATCCAAATATCATCTAATGGTTTCTCAACCTTAAGAGACTCCTCTAGAGCCTCAAACCAAAAAGCTGATGCAGTAGTTACTGGAACAATGCACGCTATAGGTTGTAGAAGAAAACCCTGATGAATAAACAATTTCTTTAGAAGACCCTCTAATTTTTTATCCATAGGATCTTTGAAATCACAACTGTCCTCAATAGGTATAGTTGTTTGCTTAGCCAGGGTAGAAATAGCTCCCTCCACCTAAGGGACCGTCTGCCAGGAATCCCGAATGGTGTCAGATATGGTAAATATTTTCTTAAAAGTAGGAGGGGGAGAGAACGGAATGCCTGGTCTATCCCATTCCTTAGTAACAATGTCCGAAATCCTTCTAGGGACTGGAAAAACATTAGTGTAAGTAGGGACCTCTAGATATTCATCCATTTTACACAATTTCTCTGGTGGTATGACAATAGGGTCACAATCATCCAGAGTTGCTAAAACCTCCTGGAGTAACAAGCGGAGGTGTTCAAGCTTAAACGTAAAGGCCGTCACATCTGAGTCTGTTAGAGGGAACATCTTTCCTGAGTCTGAAAGCTTTCCCTCAGACAGCAAATCCCCCACCCCCAATTCAGAACACTGTGAGGGTACATCGGAGATGGCCAATAAAGCATCAGAGGCCTCAGCATTTACTCTAATACCTGACCTACTGCGCTTACCCTGTAAACCTGGCAGTTTAGATAATACCTGTGTAAGGGTAGTAGACATTACTGCAGCCATATCTTGCAGGGTAAAAGAATTAGACGCACTAAAAGTACTTGGCGTTGCTTGAGCGGGCATTAAAGGTTGTGACACTTGGGGAGAATTGGATGGCATAACCTGATTCTCTTCAGACTGAGAATCATCCTGAGACATACTTTTATCACCTAAAATATGTTCTTTGTAATGTAAGGACCTTTCAGTACATGAGGGACACATTTTAAGTGGGGGTTCCACAATGGCTTCTAAACACATAGAGCATTGACTTTCCTCAATGTCAGACATGTTGAACACGCTAGTAATAACCACAAAAAGTCTTAAAAACACTTTATTTAATGAAAAACACAACAATCTGAAAAACGGTACTGCGCCTTTAAGAGAAAAAAAGCGTACCATTTTTCCAAAACTGCTTTAAAAAGTCATAACACTCACAATTTTAGCATATATGTGACTTATCTGGCTGCCTAAGATTGCACCTACAAGTAAGGGACAATTAACCCTCTATGAGAAAAAACGTTACTCAAAACGTTATGAAAAATAAAATAGCAACCCCCTGCACCTCGCCACAGCTCTGCTGTGGCGCCTACCTGCCCTCTGGGGTGTGAGAATTACACTCTCACTTTGATAAGCCTATCTCTTCAGTTTAGGCCCACCGGAGCTGGAGCTTGCTGCCTTCATGAGAAAAACAACTGCGCATCTAAGGCGCGAAATTAGGCCCCGCCCATCTTATACGATGTCTTTGTCTAGTAAAAAACCCGCTGTAAAGCGGTATAGGAACTAGCCATGCGGGTTTTCACATACCCAATACAATACTGTCAGCCATGTGAAACCCTCCAGTGCCATCAAACACACAAACGTTAGTTCATAAAAACGTTATTTGCCCCTGCACATAAAATAGTTTTCACTCAAACATTATGCAACCAGTGTCATTAGCCCATAATATGACAGGTCCCAGTAACATCCCGTCATTGCATGTAGGATTACTGCTTACCCCTTCCCTCATGGGAACTATGTCAGCCGGTTCTGAAATACCACAGTCTCTTCAGAAAAAAATGACTTAACATACCTCAATGCTTGTAGCATGACAAACGTTCCCCACACTGAAGCTTCTCAAGTACTCCTCAGCCATTCTGTGGGAACTCCTCTGGATCTTAGTAACCACTGCTAAGATCATCAACTTCCAGGCAGAAATCTTCTTTCATCTGCTGCCTGAGGAAAAATAGCACTCACCGGTACCATTTAAAATAAAAAAGTCTTGCTTGAAGAAAATAAAACTATCATTTTATCACCTCTTTCACTTTACCTCTTCCTATTACTAGTATAGGCAAAGAGAATGACTGGAGGTGGTGAGAAGGGAGGAGCTATATATAAAGCTCTGCTGTGGTGCTCTTTGCCACTTCCTGTTAGCAGGAGGATAATATCCCACAAGTAAGGATGAATCCGTGGACTCGTCGTATCTAGTAGAAGAAATAATACTTCCAAACGCGATAATAAATCTTCCTAGAAACAGATTTACAAGCCTGTAACATAGTATCAATCACTGAGTCAGAGAAACCTCTATGACTAAGCACTAAAAGTTAAATTTCCATACCTTCAAATTTAATGATTTGAGATCCTGATGGAAAAACGGTCCTTGAGACAGAAGATCTGGTCTTAAAGGAAGTGGCCAAGGTTGACAACTGGACATCCGGACAAGGTCCGCATACCTAAACTTGTGAGGCCATGCTGGTGCTACCAGAAACACAAACTAATGTTCTATGATGATCTTGGAGATCACTTTTGGAAGAAGAACTAGAAGCGGGAAGATATAAGCAGGTTGGTCAAACGAAAGAACTGCTAACGCATCCACCAACTCCGCCTAAAGATCCCTGGACCTGAACAGGTACCTGGGAAGTTTCTTGTTCAGATGGTAAGCCATCAGATCTATTGCCGGAAGACCCCACATCTGAACAATCTGAAAAAACACATCTGGATGGAGTGACCACTCCCCCGGATGTAAAGTCTGACGGCTGAGATAGTCCGCTTCCCAATTGTCTACACCTGGGATATGTACCGCAGAAATTAGACAAGAGCTGGATTCCGCCCAAGCAAGTATCCAAGATACTTCTTTCATAGCTAGGGGACTGCGAGTCCCACCCTGATGATTGACATATGCCACAGTTGTGACATTGTCTGAAAACAAATGAATGGTTCTCTCTTCAATAGAGGCCAAACCTGAAGAGCCCTGAAAGTAGCACGGAGTTCGTTAATATTGATTGGTAACCACGCCTCTTGAGATTTCCAAACCCCTTGTGCTGTCAAAGATCCCCAGACAAATCCCCAACCTGAAAGACTTGCATTTGTTGTGATTACAGTCCAGGTTGGACGAACAAAGGAGGCCCCTTGAACTATACGATGGTGGTCTAACCACCAAGTCAGAGAGAGTCGAACATTGGGATTTTAGGATATTAATTGTGATATCTTTGTATAATCCCTGCACCATTGATTCAGCATACAAAGCTGGAGAGGTCTCATATGAAAACGAGCAAAGGGGATTGCGTCCGATGCTGCAGTCATGAGACCTAAAACTTCCATGCACAAAGCCACTGAAGGGAATGACTGAGACTGAAGGTTCCAACAAGCTGAAACCAATTTTATTTGTCTCTTGTCTGTTAGACACTGAATCTATCTGGAAACCTAAAAAGGTGACCCTTGTCTGAGGAATCAAGGAACTTTTTGGCAAATTGATCCTCCAACCATGTCTTTGAAGAAACAACACTAGTTGATTCGTGTGAGATTCTGCAGAATGTAAAGACTGAGCCAGTACCAAGATATGATCCAAATAAGGAAACACAGCAATACCCTGTTCTCTGATTACAGAGAGTAGGGCACCGAGGACCTTTGAAAAAATTCTTGGAGCTGTCGCTAAGCCAAATGGAAGAGCAACAAATTGGTAATGCTTGTCTAGAAAAGAGAATCTCAGAAACCAATAGTGATCTGGATGAATCGCAATGTGAAGATATGCATCCTGTAAATCTATCGTGGACATATAATGACCTTGCTGAACAAAAGGCAGTCCTTATAGTCACCATTTTGAAAGTTGGCACTCTTACAAAACGGTTCAAAATTTTCAGATCCAGAACTGGCAAGAGTAGAAATAGCCCCATCAACTTTGGGGATTTTTTCCCAAAACTCCAATCTGGCTGCTGGCAAAGGATACAACTTTTTAAACCTAGCAGAAGGAATAAAAGAAGTACCAGGCCTATTCCAAATCATATCAGAAATAACATCAGGAACTGGAAAAACCTCTGGAGTAACCACAGGAGGTTTATAAACAGAATTTAAACATTTACTAGTTTTAATATCAAGAGGACTAGTTTCCTCAATATCCAAAGTAATTAACACTTCTTTCAAAAAGGAACGAATAAACTACATCTTAAAGAGATAAGTAGATTTGTCAGTGTCAATATCTGAGGTAGGATCTTCTAAATCAGATAGGTCCTCATCAGAGGAGGATAATTCAGTATGTTTTCGGTCATTTGAAAATTCATCATCTTTATGAGAAGTTTTAAAAGACCGTTTACGTTTATTAGAATTCTGAATGGCAGACAAAGCCTTCTGAATCACATCAGCAATAAAATCTTTTATATTCACAGGGACATCATGTACATTAGATGTTGAAGGAATAACAGGCATTGTACTAGTACTGATGAATACATTCTCTGCATGTAAAAGCTTATCATGACAACTGATACATACTACAGCTGTAGATATATTCTCTGCTAACATGACAGATACAATTATCTTTGGTAGAACTGTTATTAGGCTGCAGGAATCCAACAGTGGTTTCTGAGACAGGATCAGATTGAGACATCTTGCAAATGTAAGAGAAAAAAACAACATATAAAGCAAAAACATAATTTATGCTTACCTGATAAATTCCTTTCTTCTGTAGTGTGATCAGTCCACGGGTCATCATTACTTGTGGGATATTAGCTGCTCCCCTACAGGAAGTGCAAGAGGATTCACCCAGCAGAGTTGCCATATAGCTCCTCCCCTCTACGTCACCTCCAGTCATTCGACCAAGGACCAACGAGAAAGGAGAAGCCAAGGGTGTAGTGGTGACTGGAGTATAATTTAAAAAATATTTACCTGCCTTAAAAAACAGGGCGGGCCGTGGACTGATCACACTACAGAAGAAAGGAATTTATCAGGTAAGCATAAATTATGTTTTCTTCTGTTAAGTGTGATCAGTCCACGGGTCATCATTACTTGTGGGATACCAATACCAAAGCAAAAGTACACGGATGACGGGAGGGATAGGCAGGCTCTTTATACAGAAGGAACCACTGCCTGAAGAACCTTTCTCCCAAAAATAGCCTCCGAGGAAGCAAAAGTGTCAAATTTGTAAAATTTGGAAAAAGTATGAAGCGAAGACCAAGTTGCAGCCTTGCAAATCTGTTCAACAGAGGCCTCATTCTTAAAGGCCCAAGTGGAAGCCACAGCTCTAGTGGAATGAGCTGTAATTCTTTCAGGAGGCTGCTGTCCAGCAGTCTCATAAGCTAAACGAATTATGCTACGAAGCCAAAAAGAGAGAGAGGTAGCAGAAGCTTTTTGACCTCTCCTCTGACCAGAGTAAACGACAAACAGGGAAGACGTTTGTCGAAAATCTTTAGTTGCCTGTAAATAAAATTTAAGGGCACGAACTACATCCAGATTGTGCAAAAGACGTTCCTTCCTCGAAGAAGGATTTGGGCACAAGGATGGAACAACAATCTCCTGATTGATATTCCTGTTAGTGACTACCTTAGGTAAGAACCCAGGCTTAGTACGCAGAACTACCTTATCCGAGTGAAAAATCAAATAAGGAGAATCACAATGTAAGGCTGATAACTCAGAGACTCTTCGAGCCGAGGAAATAGCCATTAAAAATAGAACTTTCCAAGATAACAACTTTATATCAATGGAATGAAGGGGTTCAAACGGAACACCCTGTAAAATGTTAAGAACTAAGTTTAAACTCCATGGCGGAGCAACAGTTTTAAACACAGGCTTGATCCTAGCTAAAGCCTGACAAAAGGCCTGGACGTCTGGATTTTCTGACAGACGCCTGTGTAACAAGATGGACAGAGCTGAGATCTGTCCCTTTAATGAGCTAGCCGATAAACCCTTTTCTAAACCTTCTTGTAGAAAGGACAATATCCTAGGAATCCTAACCTTACTCCAGGAGTAACCTTTGGATTCGCACCAGTATAGGTATTTACGCCATATCTTATGGTAAATCCTTCTGGTAACAGGCTTCCTAGCCTGTATCAGGGTATCAATAACCGACTCAGAAAAACCACGTTTTGATAAAATCAAGCGTTCAATTTCCAAGCAGTCAGCTTCAGAGAAGTTAGATTTTGATGTTTGAATGGACCCTGTATCAGAAGGTCCTGTCTTAGAGGTAGAGACCAAGGCGGACAGGATGACATGTCCACTAGATCTGCATACCAAGTCCTGCGTGACCATGCAGGCGCTATTAGAATCACTGATGCTCTCTCCTGTTTGATTTTGGCAATCAATCGAGGAAGCAGCGGGAAGGGTGGAAACACATAAGCCATCCCGAAGTTCCAAGGTGCTGTCAAAGCATCTATCAGAACCGCTCCCGGATCCCTGGATCTGGACCCGTAGCGAGGAAGTTTGGCGTTCTGGCGAGACGCCATGAGATCTATCTCTGGTTTGCCCCAACGTCGAAGTATTTGGGCAAAGACCTCCGGATGAAGTTCCCACTCCCCCGGATGAAAAGTCTGGCGACTCAAGAAATCCGCCTCCCAGTTCTCCACTCCCGGGATGTGGATTGCTGACAGGTGGCAAGAGTGAGACTCTGCCCAGCGAATTATCTTTGATACTTCCATCATTGCTAGGGAGCTTCTTGTCCCTCCTTGATGGTTGATGTAAGCTACAGTCGTGATGTTGTCCGACTGAAACCTGATGAACCCCCGAGTTTTTAACTGGGGCCAAGCCAGAAGGGCATGGAGAACTGCTCTTAATTCCAGAATGTTTATTGGCAGGAGACTTTCCTCCTGATTCCATTGTCCCTGAGCCTTCAGAGAATTCCAGACAGCGCCCCAACCTAGTAGGCTGGCGTCTGTTGTTACAATTGTCCAGTCCGGCCTGCTGAATGGCATCCCCCTGGACAGATGTGGCCGAGAAAGCCACCATAGAAGAGAGTTTCTGGTCTCTTGATCCAGATTCAGAGTAGGGGACAAGTCTGAGTAATCCCCATTCCACTGACTCAGCATGCACAATTGCAGCGGTCTGAGATGTAGACGTGCAAAGGGTACTATGTCCATTGCTGCTACCATTAAGCCGATCACCTCCATGCATTGAGCTACTGACGGGAGTTGAATGGAATGAAGGACACGGCATGCATTTAGAAGCTTTGTTAATCTGTCTTCTGTCAGATAAATCTTCATTTCTACAGAATCTATAAGAGTCCCCAAGAATGGAACTCTTGTGAGAGGAAAAAGAGAACTCTTCTTTTCGTTCACTTTCCATCCATGCGACCTTAGAAATGCCAGAACTAACTCTGTATGAGACTTGGCAGTTTGAAAGCTTGAAGCTTGTATCAGAATGTCGTCTAGGTACGGAGCTACCGAAATTCCTCGCGGTCTTAGTACCGCCAGAAGGGCACCCAGAACCTTTGTGAAGATTCTTGGAGCCGTAGCCAATCCGAATGGAAGAGCTACAAACTGGTAATGCCTGTCTAAGAAGGCAAACCTTAGATACCGGTAATGATCTTTGTGAATCGGTATGTGAAGGTAAGCATCCTTTAAATCCACTGTGGTCATGTACTGACCCTTTTGGATCATGGGTAAGATTGTCCGAATAGTTTCCATTTTGAACGATGGAACTCTTAGGAATTTGTTTAGGATCTTTAAATCCAAGATTGGCCTGAAAGTTCCCTCTTTTTTGGGAACCACAAACAGGTTTGAGTAAAACCCTTGTCCTTGTTCCGACCGCGGAACCGGATGGATCACTCCCATTAATAACAGATCTTGTACACAGCGTAGAAACGCTTCTTTCTTTATCTGGTTTGTTGACAACCTTGACAGATGAATTCTCCCTCTTGGGGGAGAGAATTTGAAGTCTAGAAGGTATCCCTGAGATATGATCTCTAGCGCCCAGGGATCCTGAACATCTCTTGCCCAAGCCTGGGCGAAGAGAGAGAGTCTGCCCCCCACTAGATCCGGTCCCGGATCGGGGGCCCTCGGTTCATGCTGTCTTTGGGGCAGCAGCAGGTTTCCTGGCCTGCTTGCCCTTGTTCCAGGACTGGTTAGGTTTCCAGCCTTGTCTGTAACGAGCAACAGCTCCTTCCTGTTTTGGTGCAGTGGAAGTTGATGCTGCTCCTGCTTTGAAATTCCGAAAGGGACGAAAATTAGACTGTCTAGCCTTAGCTTTGGCTTTGTCTTGAGGTAGGGCGTGGCCCTTACCTCCTGTAATGTCAGCGATAATTTCTTTCAAACCGGGCCCAAATAAAGTTTGCCCCTTGAAAGGTATATTAAGTAATTTGGACTTAGAAGTTACATCAGCTGACCAGGATTTTAGCCACAGCGCCCTACGTGCCTGAATGGCGAATCCTGAGTTCTTAGCCGTAAGTTTGGTTAAATGTACTACGGCCTCCGAAATGAATGAATTAGCTAGTTTAAGGACTCTAAGCCTGTCCGTAATGTCGTCCAGCGTAGCTAAACTAAGGTTCTCTTCCAGAGACTCAATCCAAAATGCTGCCGCAGCCGTAATCGGCGCGATGCATGCAAGGGGTTGCAATATAAAACCTTGTTGAACAAACATTTTCTTAAGGTAACCCTCTAATTTTTTATCCATTGGATCTGAAAAAGCACAGCTATCCTCCACCGGGATAGTGGTACGCTTAGCTAAAGTAGAAACTGCTCCCTCCACCTTAGGGACCGTTTGCCATAAGTCCCGTGTGGTGGCGTCTATTGGAAACATCTTTCTAAATATTGGAGGGGGTGAGAACGGCACACCGGGTCTATCCCACTCCTTAGTAACAATTTCAGTTAGTCTCTTAGGTATAGGAAAAACGTCAGTACTCGCCGGTACCGCAAAGTATTTATCCAACCTACACAATTTCTCTGGTATTGCAACAGTGTTACAATCATTAAGAGCCGCTAAAACCTCCCCTAGTAATACACGGAGGTTCTCCAATTTAAATTTAAAATTTGAAATATCTGAATCCAATCTGTTTGGATCAGAACCATCACCCACAGAATGAAGCTCTCCGTCCTCATGCTCTGCAAGCTGTGACGCAGTATCAGACATGGCCCTAGTATTATCAGCGCACTCTGTTCTCACCCCAGAGTGATCACGCTTGCCTCTTAGTTCTGGTAATTTAGCCAAAACTTCAGTCATAACAGTAGCCATATCTTGTAATGTTATCTGTAATGGCCGCCCAGATGTACTAGGCGCCATAATATCACGCACCTCCCGGGCGGGAGATGCAGGTACTGACACGTGAGGCGAGTTAGTCGGCATAACTCTCCCCTCGCTGTTTGGTGAAATTTGTTCAATTTGTACAGATTGGCTTTTATTTAAAGTAGCATCAATACAGTTAGTACATAAATTTCTATTGGGCTCCACCTTGGCATTGGAACAAATGACACAGATATCTTCCTCTGAATCAGACATGTTTAACACACTAGCAATAAACTTGCAACTTGGTTACAATCTTATTTAACAAAAACGTACTGTGCCTCAAAGAAGCACTAAATGATTAAATGACAGTTGAAATAATGAACTGAAAGACAGTTATAGCATCAATCCTTAAAAACAACACAACTTTTAGCAAAGGTTTGTTCCCATTAGTAAAGTAACAATAATTAAATTTGAAACATAAAAATTACAGAGCAACGTTTTTAATCACAGTCAATATATAAGTCTCACAGCTCTGCTGAGAGAATCTACCTCCCTCCAAAGAAGTTTGAAGACCCCTGAGTTCTGTTAGAGATGAACCGGATCATGCAGGAAATACAAGAGTAACTGACTGGAAATTTTTGATGCGTAGCAAAGAGCGCCAAAAACGGCCCCTCCCCCTCACACACAGCAGTGAGAGAGAAACGAAACTGTCACAATTAAAACAAGCAACTGCCAAGTGGAAAAATAATGCCCAAATATTTATTCACTCAGTACCTCAGAAAATGCAAACGATTCTACATTCCAGCAAAAACGTTTAACATAATAAATACCTATTAAAAGGTTTAATGTACTTTTAACAGAGTAATTCCGGTGAAATACCATCCCCAGAATACTGAAGTGTAGAATATACATACATGTCATTATAACGGTATGGCAGGATTTTCTCATCAATTCCATTCAGAAAATAAAAACTGCTACATACCTCAATGCAGATTCATCTGCCCGCTGTCCCCTGATCTGAAGCTTTTACCTCCCTCAGATGGCCGAGAAACAGCAATATGATCTTAACTACTCCGGTTAAAATCATAGTAAAAACTCTGGTAGATTCTTCTTCAAACTCTGCCAGAGAGGCAATAACACGCTCCGGTGCTATTGTAAAATAACAAACTTTTGATTGAAGTTATAAAAACTAAGTATAATCACCATAGTCCTCTCACACATCCTATCTAGTCTTTGGGTGCAAGAGAATGACTGGAGGTGACGTAGAGGGGAGGAGCTATATGGCAACTCTGCTGGGTGAATCCTCTTGCACTTCCTGTAGGGGAGCAGCTAATATCCCACAAGTAATGATGACCCGTGGACTGATCACACTTAACAGAAGAAATTACCAATTTCCTTATTTGGCAGTTTCAGGAATGGGAAAAAAATGCAAACAGCATAGACCTCTGAGAATAGAAAAACGCAAGAGCCATATAGGAAGTGAGGTTTAAATAATAAAATAATTGGTGTCAAGTATGACGTGCAACGCAAAACGAAATTTTTTGGTGCTAACAACATCCAGAAATGACGCAACTCGCGTCATAGCAGATGCAACCTTGTGCAAGGAAACCTTGCGTCAAATGAGACGCCGGAAATAGCGAATTTGCATCACTGAACGTAACTTTGCGCCAAAAAATTCTGGCGCCAAGAATGATGCAATAAATATCAGCATATCAGGGGCAAATTCAGGATGCCCCTGGCCGAAAACCGAAACAAAACCGAAATTGTTTTTTTTTCTTTTTTAACTACAGTGTGTGTGTGTGTGTAGCTGAGAGAGCTTGTAGGTGGGAAAGCTCCAACAAATGGGCGTGGTCAATTGTACAGTAGGGTGTGATCTGCAGTGAAACTGGTGAAGCTCTACAAGGGAGAGCGTGGTTATAGCCAGACAACAATACGAGGTGGAAAATACGAGGTGGACATGTGTTTTGTTTTTGGGTGTAGTTATCTGTGCGATGGGCGTGGCTGCACCTGATCGTCTCTCATCATATCTCCGCCTAGTTCCTGGTTCAGGTTTCACACTGACCCGTCAGATTATATGTCCGGAGCCCCAAATGGAGTCTGCCTATCACCAGGACCACCGGACTTAGCTACGACCTTACATGCAAGGTGGTTATAGAAAGTTACTGTGCTTTTTTTTATACACTGTCTGGTGGGTGCTAATTTGTACCAACTGTGTGCAAGCTTGGGGCTTATGCATATATAGTGTGCATGCATATTTGCCTCAGGCGAATAGAATGTCTATGCACAAGAGGCTGATGTATGAGCACTGTATATAAGGCTTATACATATTCCCTGTGTGTGCTAAGGACTGTGTCTGATAATATCAAGTGTTTATAAACATGTTACGTATCCCCCTTTGAATACTGTATTCAGAACTTTGGTTCTGAGGGGCACTGCTGGTTTCAAATATCATCAAGTCATGGTACTTATGTGTGTGCTCTGTGTACCATGCCAGTGCCCAAATTTTGGTGCATCGCTAGTATTATTCTTTATTTAGTTCTGTGTAACAGAATCAGACTTAACCGTTTAAAAAAAAAAAAATTATACCAATTATCAAAATAAAATCTCACTTTTAGTTTTTCATTGCCTAGTACTGACATACTGCACCATAATTTGTTTTTGTTTTTTTCCATTCTATGTGCGCTGAACTCTGAAACTCAACTCTATATATATATATATATATATATATATATATATATATATATATATATATATATATATATATATTTCTCTTGTTAAGTGTATCCAGTCCACAGATCATCCATTACTTGTGGGATATTCTTCTTCCCAATAGGAAGTTGCAAGAGGAT
This sequence comes from Bombina bombina, assembly GCF_027579735.1. Classification (NCBI taxonomy): domain Eukaryota; kingdom Metazoa; phylum Chordata; class Amphibia; order Anura; family Bombinatoridae; genus Bombina; species Bombina bombina. The sequence continues at coordinate 1,031,467,068 of NC_069501.1, forward strand.
CACCCACAGCAGAGCTGCTATATAGCTCCTCCCCTCACTGCCATATCCAGTAATTCTCTTGCAACTCTCAACAAAGATGGAGGTAGTAAGAGGAGAGTGGTGTATTATAGTTAGTTTTTTAACTTCAATCAAAAGTTTGTTATTTTTAAATGGTACCGGAGTGTACTATTTTATCTCAGGCAGCATTAGAAGAAGAATCTGCCTGCGGTTTCTATGATCTTAGCAGAAGTAAATAAGATCCACTGCCGTTCTCACATATTCTGAGGAGTGAGGTAACTTCAGAGAGGGAATGGCGTGCAGGTTATCCTGCAATAAGGTATGTGCAGTTAACATATTTCTAGGGATGGAATTTGCTAGAAAAATGCTGCTGATACCGGATTAATGTAAGTTAAGCCTAAATACAGTGATTTAATAGCGACTGGTATCAGGCTTATTACCAGAGATACATACTCTTATAAAAGTGCGATATAAAACGTTTGCTGGCATGTTTAATCATTTTTATATATGCTTGGTGATAAAACTTATTGGGGCCTAGTTTTTTTCCACATGGCTGGCTTGATTTTTGCCTAGAAACAGTTTCCTGAGGCTTTCCACTGTTGTAATATGAGAGGGAGGGGCCTATTTTAGCGTTTTTCTGCACAGCTAAAATTACAGACAGAGACACTCAGCTTCCCTCTGCATGATACAGGACATCTCTTAAGGGCTCAAAAGGCTTCAAAAGTCGTGTTTGAGGAGGGTAACAACCACAGTAGACCTGTGGCAGTTGTTGTGACTAGTTTTAAAAACGTTTTTTTCATTTATTATTCCGTTTTTGGTATTAAGGGGTTAATCATCCATTTGCAAGTGGGTGCAATGCTCTGCTAACTTGTTACATACACTGTAAAAATTTTGTTAGTGTAACTGCCTTTTTTCACTGTTATTTCAAATTTTTACAAAATTTGTTTTTCTTAAAGGCACAGTAACGTTTTTTATATTGCTTGTTAACTTGTTTTAAAGTGTTTTCCAAGCTTGCTAGTCTCATTGCTAGTCTGTACAAACATGTCTGACACAGATGAAACTACTTGTTCATTATGTTTAAAAGCCATGGTGGAGCCCCATAGGAGAATGTGTACTAATTGTATTGATTTCACCTTAAACAGTAAAGATCAGTCTTTATCTATAAAAGAATTGTCACCAGAGGGTTCTGTCGAGGGGGAAGTTATGCCGACTAACTCTCCCCACGTGTCGGACCCTTTGCCTCCCGCTCAAGGGACGCACGCTAATATGGCGCCAAGTGCATCAGGGACGCCCATAGCGATTACTTTGCAGGACATGGCTGTGATCATGGATAATACCCTGTCAGCGGTATTAGCCAGATTGCCTGAATTAAGAGGCAAGCGCGATAGCTCTGGGGTTAGACGAGATACAGAGCGCGTAGATGCTGTAAGAGCCATGTCTGATACTGCGTCACAATATGCAGAACCTGAGGACGGAGAGCTTCAGTCTGTGGGTGACATCTCTGACTCGGGGAAACCTGATTCTGAGATTTCTAATTTTAAATTTAAGCTTGAGAACCTCCGTGTATTGCTTGGGGAGGTGTTAGCTGCTCTGAATGACTGTGACACAATTGCAGTGCCAGAGAAATTGTGTAGACTGGATAAATACTATGCAGTGCCGGTGTGTACTGATGTTTTTCCAATACCTAAAAGGTTTACAGAAATTATTAGTAAGGAGTGGGATAGACCTGGTGTGCCATTTTCCCCCCCCTCCTATATTTAGAAAAATGTTTCCCATAGACGCCACTACACGGGACTTATGGCAGACGGTCCCTAAGGTGGAGGGAGCAGTTTCTATTTTAGCAAAGCGTACCACTATCCCGGTTGAGGACAGTTGTGCTTTTTCAGATCCAATGGATAAAAAATTAGAGGGTTACCTTAAGAAAATGTTTATTCAACAAGGTTTTATTTTACAGCCCCTTGCATGCATTGCGCCTGTCACTGCTGCGGCGGCATTCTGGTTTGAGGCCCTGCAAGAGGCCATCCATACAGCTCCATTGACTGAAATCATTGACAAGCTTAGAACACTTAAGCTAGCTAACTCATTTGTTTCTGATGCCATTGTTCATTTGACTAAACTAACGGCTAAGAATTCCGTATTCGCCATCCAGGCGCGCAGGGCGCTATGGCTTAAATCCTGGTCAGCTGACGTGACTTCAAAGTCTAAATTACTCAACATTCCTTTCAAGGGGCAGACCTTATTCGGGCCTGGTTTGAAAGAAATTATTGCTGACATTACTGGAGGTAAGGGTCATACCCTTCCTCAGGACAGGGCCAAATCAAGGGCCAAACAGTCTAATTTTCGTGCCTTTCGAAATTTCAAGGCAGGTTCAGCATCAACTTCCTCTGCTTCAAAACAAGAGGGAACATTTGCTCAATCCAAGCAGGCCTGGAAATCTAACCAGTCCTGGAACAAGGGCAAGCAGGCCAGAAAGCCTGCTGCTGCCTCCAAGACAGCATGAAGGAACGGCCCCCTATCCGGCAACGGATCTAGTAGGAGGCAGACTTTCTCTCTTCGCCCAGGCGTGGGCAAGAGATGTTCATATCTCAGGGATATCTTCTGGACTTCAAAGCTTCTCCTCCACAGGGGAGATTTCACCTTTCAAGAATATCTGCAAACCAGATAAAGAAAGAGGCATTCCTACGCTGCGTGCAAGACCTCCTAGTAATGGGAGTGATCCATCCAGTTCCGCGGACGGAACAAGGACAGGGTTTTTATTCAAATCTGTTTGTGGTTCCCAAAAAAGAGGGAACCTTCAGACCAATTTTGGATCTAAAGATCTTAAACAAATTCCTCAGAGTTCCCTCATTCAAGATGGAAACTATTCGAACCATCTTACCCATGATCCAAGAGGGTCAGTACATGACCACAGTGGACTTAAAGGATGCCTACCTTCACATTCCGATTCACAAGAATCATCATCGGTTCCTTACATTTGCCTTTCTAGACAGGCATTACCAATTTGTAGCTCTTCCCTTCGGGTTGGCTACAGCCCCAAGAATTTTTACAAAGGTTCTGGGCTTCTCTTCTTCTTATAGATTCTGTAGAAATGAAAATTTACCTGACGGAGTCCAGGTTATCAAAACTTCTAAATGCTTGCCGTGTTCTTCACTCCACTCCGCGCCCTGCGGTGGCTCAGTGCATGGAGGTAATCGGCTTAATGGTAGCGGCAATGGACATAGTGCCATTTGCGCGCCTGCATCTCAGACCGCTGCAATTATGCATGCTCAGTCAGTGGAATGGGGATTACACAGATTTGTCCCCTCTACTAAATCTGGATCAGGAAACCATAGATTCTCTTCTCTGGTGGTTATCTCGGGTCCACCTGTCCAAGGATATGACCTTTCGCAGACCAGATTGGACGATTGTAACAACAGATGCCAGCCTTCTAGGTTGGGGTGCAGTCTGGAACTCCCTGAAGGCTCAGGGATCGTGGACTCAGGAGGAGAAACTCCTCCCAATAAATATTCTGGAGTTAAGAGCAATATTCAATGCTCTTCTAGCTTGGCCTCAGTTAGCAACCCTGAGGTTCATCAGATTTCAGTCGGACAACATCACGACTGTGGCTTACATCAACCATCAAGGGGGAACCAGGAGTTCCCTAGCGATGTTAGAAGTCTCCAAGATAATTCGCTGGGCTGAGTCTCACTCTTGCCACCTATCAGCAATACATATCCCAGGTGTAGAGAACTGGGAGGCGGATTTTCTAAGTCGTCAGACTTTTCATCCGGGGGAGTGGGAACTCCATACGGAGGTGTTTGCTCAATTGGTTCATCGTTGGGGCAAACCAGAACTGGATCTCATGGCGTCTCGCCAGAACGCCAAGCTTCCGTGTTACGGATCCAGGTCCAGGGACCCAGAAGCGACACTGATAGATGCTCTAGCAGCTCCCTGGCTTATGTGTTTCCACCGTTTCCTCTGCTCCCTCGACTGATTGCCAAAATCAGACAGGAGAGGGCATCGGTGATTCTGATAGCGCCTGCGTGGCCACGCAGGACCTGGTATGCAGACCTAGTGGACATGTCATCCTTTCCACCATGGACTCTGCCTCTGAGACAAGACCTTCTCATACAAGGTCCTTTCAATCATCCGAATCTAATTTCTCTGAGACTGACTGCATGGAGATTGAACGCTTGATTCTATCAAAGCGTGGCTTCTCCGAGTCAGTCATTGATACCTTAATACAGGCACGAAAGCCTGTCACCAGGAAAATTTATCACAAGATATGGCGTAAATATCTTCATTGGTGTGAATCCAAGAATTACTCATGGAGTAGGGTTAGGATTCCTAGGATATTGTCCTTCCTCCAAGAGGGTTTGGACAAAGGATTATCAGCTAGTTCTTTAAAGGGACAGATTTCTGCTCTGTCTATTCTTTTACACAAGCGTCTGGCAGAAGTTCCAGACGTTCAGGCATTTTGTCAGGCTTTAGTTAGAATTAAGCCTGTGTTTAAACCTGTTGCTCCTCCATGGAGCTTAAACTTGGTTCTTAAAGTTCTTCAAGGGGTTCCGTTTGAACCCCTTCATTCTATTGATATCAAACTTCTATCATGGAAAGTTCTTTTTCTGATGGCTATTTCCTCGGCTCGAAGAGTCTCTGAGTTATCTGCCTTACATTGTGATTCTCCTTATCTGCTCTTTCATTCAGATAAAGTAGTTCTGCGTACAAAACCTGGGTTTTTACCCAAGGTGGTTTCTAACAAGAATATCAATCAAGAGATTGTTGTTCCATCATTATGTCCTAATCCTTCTTCAAAGAAGGAACGTCTTTTGCATAATCTAGACGTAGTCCGTGCCTTGAAGTTTTACTTACAAGCTACTAAAGATTTTCGTCAAACATCTAACCTGTTTGTTGTTTACTCTGGACAGAGGAGAGGTCAAAAGGCCTCGGCAACCTCTCTTTCTTTTTGGCTTCGGAGTATAATCCGTTTAGCCTATGAGACTGCTGGACAGCAGCCCCCTGAAAGGATTACAGCTCATTCCACTAGAGCTGTGGCTTCCACCTGGGCCTTTAAAAATGAGGCTTCTGTTGAACAGATTTGCAAGGCTGCGACTTGGTCTTCGCTTCATACCTTTTCCAAATTTTCCAGATTTGACACTTTTGCTTCTTCGGAGGCTGTTTTTGGGAGAAAGGTTCTACAGGCAGTGGTTCCTTCCGTTTAAGTTCCTGCCTTGTCCCTCCCATCATCCGTGTACTTTAGCTTTGGTATTGGTATCCCACAAGTAATGGATGATCCGTGGACTGGATACACTTAACAAGAGAAAACATAATTTATGCTTACCTGATAAATTTATTTCTCTTGTAGTGTATCCAGTCCACGGCCCGCCCTGTCCTTTTAAGGCAGGTCTAAATTTTAATTAAACTACAGTCACCACTGCACCCTATGGTTTCTCCTTTCTCGGCTTGTTTCGGTCGAATGACTGGATATGTCAGTGAGGGGAGGAGCTATATAGCAGCTCTGCTGTGGGTGATCCTCTTGCAACTTCCTATTGGGAAGGAGAATATCCCACAAGTAATGGATGATCCGTGGACTGGATACACTACAAGAGAAATAAATTTATCAGGTAAGCATAAATTATGTTATATATATATATATATACACACACACACACTGTATATTATTTATTACAAACTCAGAGTTGATTCCAGTAAAGAGATCTTAAAGAAAAAAAACAAAAACAAAAAACACTAGAAGAACAAATAATATAATATATACCTATTTAAAAATAAAATTCTGTTATACATGACAAAGGCTGAAGCTTTTCCCAAACGAGTTAAAGGGATATTCACAGTATTCTGAAAAAGGCTTGGTAAGGGTCCACCACCCAATTTTTCTAATACTGTGCATATCCAATTAACTTATTTGGTAAAGTTTCAGCTTCTGCGATATCTACACACACTAATATAATATATATATATATATATATATACACACACACACACACACACCATATATACACACACAACATATACACACACACAACATATACACACAACATATATATATATATATATACACACACACACACACAACATACAGACACACAAAACATATATACACATACACACACACAAACCATATATATATATATATAGATATATATAGATATATATGTATATATATATGTATATACACACATATATATATATATATGTATATATATATATACACACACACAACATATACACACACACACACACACCATATATACACACACACACAAAACATATACACACACACAAAACATATACACACACAAAAAACATATACACACACAACATATGCGCGCACACACACACACACAACATATGCACACCACACACACACAACGTATGCACACACACACAACATATGCACACACACACAACATATGCACACACACAACCTATACACACACACAACCTATACAAACACACACACAACCTATACACACACACACACACAACCTATACACACACACACACACAACCTATACACACACACACAACCTATACACACACACACACACAACCTATACACACACACACACAACCTATACACACACACACTTATTTAAGAACAAAAAAAAAATATCTGTCTGCTAAGTATTTTGGTTGGCTCCTTGACTCCTAGAATACATTTGTTAAGCCCTGACTTACCTTTTCTACAATGTGCTGTTACCCTGTACCGCATTGGAGTTCAGAAAGTGGGTGGAAATTAAAAAAGAGAGGAACGTAGCAAATATTTACACTGAGATAGAATTGAACAGTGACACGTGCAGGAAGAAATTAACAGTGCAGGCCAAAAAATAATTTGAACTGCCACTGCCGTTCTTTCTGCAGAGACACTTCAGTTTCTGCGACAAGAACGCAGATCACAGTGTTCTGCCTTGGGGCTCACTAGTAAATTATAGATCATCACAAATATTTAAGACAGGTAAGAATAGAAACAAGGAATGTAAAAAACGTAAAATCACTGTCCTATGTGAAATTTTGAAAAGTAATTCAAAGCATACACACAATACAGGTGAAACTCGAAAAATTAGAATATCGTGCAATTTATTTCACTAATGCAACTTAAAAGGTGAAACTAATATATGAGATACTCATTACATGCAAAGCAAGATAGTTCAAGCCGTGATTTGTCATAATTGTGATGATTGTGGCTTACAGCTCATGAAAACCCCAAATCCACAATCTCAGAAAATTAGAATATTGTGAAAAGGTGCAATATTCTAGGCTTAAAGTGTCCCACTGTAATCAGCTAATTAAGCCATAACACCTGCAAAGGGTTCCTGAGCCTTTAAATGGTCTCTCAGTCTGGTTCAGTAGGAATCACAATCATGGGAAAGACTGCTGACCTGACAGTTGTGCAGAAAACCATCATTGACACCCTCCATAAAGAGGGAAAGCCTCAAAAGGTAATTGCAAAAGAAGTTGGATGTTACCAAAGTGCTGTATCAAAGCACATTAATAGAAAGTTATGTGGAAGGGAAAAGTGTGGAAGAAAAAGGTGCACAAGCAGCAGGGATGACTGCAGCCTGGAGAGGATTGTCAGGAAAAGGCCATTCAAAAGTGTTGGGGACTTTCACAAGGAGTGGACTGAGGCTGGAGTCAGTGCATCAAGAGCCACCACACACAGACGGATCCTGGACATGGGCTTCAAATGTCGTATTCCTCTTGTCAAGCCACAACTGAACAACAACGTCAGAAGCGTCTTACCTGGGCTAAAGAAAAACAGACCTGGTCTGTTGCTCAGTGGTCCAAAGTGTTTTCTGATAAGAGCAAATTTTGCATCTCATTTGGAAACCAAGGACCCAGAGTATGGAGGAAGAATGGAGAGGTACACACGGCAAGATGCTTGAAGGCCAGTGTGAAGTTTCCACAGTCTGTGTTGATTTGGGGAGCCATGTCATCTGCTGGTGTTGGTCCACTGTTCATATTTAAGTCCAGGGTCAACGCAGCCATCTACCAGGAGATTTTGGAGCACTTCATGCTTCCTTCCGCAGACGAGCTCTATGGGATGCTGACTTCATTTTCCAGCAGGACTTGGCACCTGCCCACACTGCCAAAAGCACCAAAACCTGGTTCAATGACCGTGGGATTACTGTGCTTGATTGGCCAGCAAACTTGCCTGACCTGAACCCCATAGAGAATCTATGGGGCATTGCCAAGAGAAAGATGAGAGACATGAGACCGAACAATGCAGAAGAGCTAAAGGCTGCTATTGAAGCATCCTGGTCTTCCATAACACCTCAGCAGTGCCACAGGTTGATAGCTTCCATGCCATGCCACATTGAGGCAGTAATTGCTGCAAAAGGGGCCCAAACCAAGTACTGAGTACATACAGTACGCATGCTTATACTTTTCAGAGGTCTGATATTGTTCTATGTACAATCCTTGTTTTATTGATTGCATGTAATATTCCTACTGAACCAGACAGAGACCATTTAAATGGTTAAGAAACCCTTTGCAGGTGTTATGGCTTAATTAGCTGATTAGATTGGGACACTTTGAGCCTAGAATATTGCACCTTTTCACAATATTCTAATTTTCTGAGATTGTGGATTTGGGGTTTTCATGAGCTGTAAGCCATAATCATCCCAATTATGATAAATCACGGCTTGAACTATCTTGCTTTGCATGTAATAAGTCTATCTCATATATTAGTTTCACCTTTTAAGTTGCATTAGTGAAATAAATGAACTTTTGCACGATATTCTAATTTTCAAGTTTCACCTGTAGTAGCACAAACACAAATAACTAAGACATATGAAACGGACATACAGAAGCAGACAAATCCTTGCAATAGATTTCTAAACTTTTTAAGAATATTGTCTAGTACATAATACAAATGAAAGGATTAAAACAAAGTTCCATAATAATTGTGGTTGCTTAGTTCCTTAAAGGGACAGTCTAGTCAAAATTAAACTTTCAAGATTCAGATAGGGCATGTCATTTTAAACAATTTTTCAATTTACTTTTATCAACAAATTGTCAGTCAAAAGAACTGAAATAAGGGGGCAGCCTACAGAGGCTTAGATGCAAGGTAATCACAGAGGTAAAAACAAAATTTATGCTTACCTGATAAATTTCTTTCTTTCCGGATATGGAGAGTCCACAAAGTCATCAATTACTAGTGGGAATATCACTCCAGGCCAGCAGGAGGAGGCAAAGAGCACCACAGCAAAGCTGTTAAGTGTCACTCCCCTAACCATAGTCCCCAGTCATTCGACCGAAGGGAAATGGAAAAAGGAATAACACAAAAGTGTAGAGGTGCCTGAGGTTTAGTCAAAAATAACTGTCTTAATAAAGGGTGGGGAGTCTAGTTGAGTCCACATATACAGTATCTCTCCTATGTTCATCAACAATATTATAATTTAAATATATGTTTATGTAGGACTCAATGTCTTATAATAGTAGTTTACCTGTACATTATATTAGTGGGTAATGTATAATCATGTAGATTTTGCTTTCATATCTGGATTATATATGAACATCTATATAATTATGTTGTCTGATCACTTTATTACCTATTAATAAACTTCCAACATTGTTTTCAATGACTAGTATATCTTAGGATCTAGGTGTTTTTACTCTTCATTATGTTTCTATTTAATTCTGTTAACATATTTTTTCATATGTATATTTAATGGTCTCTTGTATTGATAACTTAAACTCGCTATGTTCCTCCATCTAGATTGACTCATATTACCATGGAAAATAAAATATTTGATTCATAAATTGTTTATTAATTCATATTATATTCTATAACGATGGCTTAATTTGATGCTTGCTAATGTATCTGTAATCTTTTCTTTTTTTTCTTTTTTAACAACATGAGAACGATTTTCCTTGTAACAAAATATCAATTGTATGAAAGTTTTTTTTTATCTGTATATTTGTACCTTGTATATATACCCCCAATCTGAGTATTACGTTACATAGTAATTTATCTATGGAACCTATTGGCTCATTAATGTTTACGCAGGAAGGGGTTAACTATGGAAGGTTTAAATTTTCTAGGGGACTCAGCTGTTTATACCTGATGAAGTGCTTGTTCTAAGCATGAAACACATCTGAGGCAGCTCCTGTATGCTGAGGTTGTGTATTAACGTTAGTGTGTGCTTTGGAATTCTCCTTTTTAACCATATTCTAAAAAATGTATTGGATTTTAACTACTACAGTACTCTCTAATAGTACAGCCTGCAATTTCTTCGCTCTCTTGAATTTTTTGCTGGTAATTTGACAGCATCTGGAAAATCGCTGTTTGAAGGAACTGCAACTTAGTTTCCTCCTCCCCCCTTTCTAACCGCTCTGACTGGATCCAGAACTAATAGTGAGTCTTCTGGGACGTACCGCTTTCCCTCCCGCAAATCGTGGGACCAGCTTGGAGGAGATAAAAAAACGGTGACTGGGATCTTTACTAGGTACAAGGGAACGCTTTTCACAGATGCATCAAAGTGATATTGTTTGTTTTTACATTGTTGACCACTGTTAGCGGACTTATCCCGCTGGGTTTAGGAGTACTATTTCTCCCTACTTGATACTTTTGCTTATACAGATTCTACAAGGGAGTCTCCAATTAAAAAAGCCCAGGGTTATATCTTTCTGAGACTATTTACTATTATTGTGGGGGAGGAATGAATCGCTACTTGCCTTAAGTCTTACTAATTTATTTCACTCTTTTGAATACTAAGGGGGGTAGTTATCAAGCCGTCAACCTCAAATACGCTGCGTATTCCGCAGCGTATTTGTGGCGAGGCTGATACGCCTTAGTTATCAAAGGCTCGAGACCGGCAAAAGTAGAATTTTGTGACGTCAGCTTCGATCCGCCGGACTCAGTCCGACACAGATCGATTCTTACGTCACTCCAGATGTTCCGCACACAAGTGCGGCACATTCTCACTACTTTTGCTAGCTATCAAAAAACTAGCAGGTACGCTCGGCACTTTTACGGCCCAGCGTACCTGGTTTTCAAAGCGCCAGCCTGGAGGCGGCGGATCCCATAGGAATCAATGGGAGTCTGACCATAGCGAAAGTACAAGTTCGCTGCTGACAGACATCCCATTGATTTCTATGGGAGCTGTCTACACCTAACACCCTAACATGTACCCCGAGTCTAAACACCACTAATCTGACCCCCCCTACACCGCCGCAACTAAATAAAGTTATTACCCCCTAAACCGCCGCTCCCGGAGCCCACCGCAAGCTACTCTATACATATTAACCCCTAAACCGCCGCTCCCGGAGCCCACCGCAACTATAATAAATGTATTAACCCCTAACCCGCCGCTCCCTGAACCCGCCGCAACCTATATTAAATGTATTAACCCCTAACCCGCCGCTCCCTGAACCCGCCGCAACCTATATTAAATGTATTAACCCCTATCCTGCCCCCCCTACACCGTCGCCACCTATAATACATTTATTAACCCCTAATCTGCCCCCCCTACACCGTCGCCACCTATAATAAATTTATTAACCCCTATCCTGCCCCCCACTACGCCGCCGCCACTGTAATAAAATGATTAACCCCTAAACCTAACCCTAACCCTAACGCCCCCTAACTTAAATATTAATTAAATAAATCTAAATAAATTAACTCTTATTAACTAAATGAATCCTATTTAAAACTAAATACTTACCTTTAAAATAAACCCTAATATAGCTACAATATAAATAATAATTATATTCTAGCTATCTTAGGATTTATTTTTATTTTACAGGTACCTTTCAATTTATTTTAACCATGTACAATAGCTATTAAATAGTTATTAACTATTTAATAGCTTACCTAGCTAAAATAAAGAGAAATGTACCTGTGAAATAAATCCTAACCTAAGTTACAATTACACCTAACACTACACTATACTTTAATAAATTATTCCTATTTAAAAATAAATACTTACCTGTAAAATAAACCCTAAGATAGCTACAATGTAATTAATAATTATATTATAGCTATCTTAGGATTTATATTTATTTTACAGGTAACTTTGTATTTATTTTAGCTAGTTAGAATAGTTATTAAATAGTTATTAACTATTTAATAACTACCTAGCTAAAAGAAATACAAAATTACCTGTAAAATAAATCCTAACTTAAGTTACAATTAAACCTAATACTACACTATCATTAAATTAACTAAATAAACTACCTACAAAGAACTACAATGAAATACAATTACATAAACTAACTAAAGTACAAAAAATAAAAAAAGCTAAGTTACAAAAAAAAAAAAATTAAGTTACAAACATGTTACAAATATTACAACAATTTTAAGCTACTTACACCTAATCTAAGCCCCCTAATAAAATAACAAACCCCCCCAAAATAAAAAAAATCCCTACCCTATTCTAAATTACATAAATTTCAAAGCTCTTTTACCTTACCAGCCCTTAAAAGGGCCATTTGTGGGGGCATGCCCCAAAAAGTTCAGCTCTTTTGCCTGTAAAATAAAAATACAACCCCCCCCCCAACATTAAAACCCACCACCCACATACCCCTAATCTAACCCAAACCCCCCTTACAAAAACCTAACACTAATCCCCTGAAGATCATCCTACCTTGAGTCGTCTTCACTCAGCCGAGCCACCGATGGAACTGAAGAGGACATCCGGAGCGGAAGAAGTTAATCCTCCAAGCGGCGCTGAAGAAATCTTCCATCCGATGAAGTCATCATCCAGGCGGCGCTGAAGAAGTCTTCGATCCGGCCGATGTCATCTTCAAAGAGGCGCTGAAGAGGTCTTCTATCCGGGCGAAGTCATCTTCCAAGCCGGGTCTTCAATCTTCCTTCCGCCGACGCGGAACCACCTTCTTCACCGACGGACTACGACAAATGACGGCTCCTTTAAGGGACGTCATCCAAGATGGCGTCCCCTCAATTCCGATTGGCTGATAGGATTCTATCAGCCAATCGGAATTAAGGTAGGAAAATCTGATTGGCTGATGGAATCAGCCAATCAGATTCAAGTTCAATCCGATTGGCTGATCCAATCAGCCAATCAGATTGAGCTCGCATTCTATTGGCTGATCGGAACAGCCAATAGAATGCGAGCTCAATCTGATTGGCTGATTCCATCAGCCAATCAGATTTTCCTACCTTAATTCCGATTGGCTGATAGAATCCTATCAGCCAATCGGAATTGAGGGGACGCCATCTTGGATGACGTCCCTTAAAGGAGCCGTCATTCGTCGTAGTCCGTCGGTGAAGAAGGTGGTTCCGCGTCGGCGGAAGGAAGATTGAAGACCCGGCTTGGAAGATGACTTCGCCCGGATAGAAGACCTCTTCAGCGCCTCTTTGAAGATGACATCGGCCGGATCGAAGACTTCTTCAGCGCCGCTTGGAGGATTAACTTCTTCCGCTCCGGATGTCCTCTTCAGTTCCATCGGTGGCTCGGCTGAGTGAAGACGACTCAAGGTAGGATGATCTTCAGGGGATTAGTGTTAGGTTTTTGTAAGGGGGGTTTGGGTTAGATTAGGGGTATGTGGGTGGTGGGTTTTAATGTTGGGGGGGGGGGGTTGTATTTTTATTTTACAGGCAAAAGAGCTGAACTTTTTGGGGCATGCCCCCACAAATGGCCCTTTTAAGGGCTGGTAAGGTAAAAGAGCTTTGAAATTTATGTAATTTAGAATAGGGTAGGGATTTTTTTTATTTTGGGGGGGTTTGTTATTTTATTAGGGGGCTTAGATTAGGTGTAAGTAGCTTAAAATTGTTGTAATATTTGTAACATGTTTGTAACTTAATTTTTTATTTTTTGTAACTTAGCTTTTTTTATTTTTTGTACTTTAGTTAGTTTATGTAATTGTATTTCATTGTAGTTCTTTGTAGGTAGTTTATTTAGTTAATTTAATGATAGTGTAGTATTAGGTTTAATTGTAACTTAAGTTAGGATTTATTTTACAGGTAATTTTGTATTTCTTTTAGCTAGGTAGTTATTAAATAGTTAATAACTATTTAATAACTATTCTAACTAGCTAAAATAAATACAAAGTTACCTGTAAAATAAATATAAATCCTAAGATAGCTATAATATAATTATTAATTACATTGTAGCTATCTTAGGGTTTATTTTACAGGTAAGTATTTATTTTTAAATAGGAATAATTTATTAAAGTATAGTGTAGTGTTAGGTGTAATTGTAACTTAGGTTAGGATTTATTTCACAGGTACATTTCTCTTTATTTTAGCTAGGTAAGCTATTAAATAGTTAATAACTATTTAATAGTTATTGTACATGGTTAAAATAAATTGAAAGGTACCTGTAAAATAAAAATAAATCCTAAGATAGCTAGAATATAATTATTATTTATATTGTAGCTATATTAGGGTTTATTTTAAAGGTAAGTATTTAGTTTTAAATAGGATTCATTTAGTTAATAAGAGTTAATTTATTTAGATTTATTTAATTAATATTTAAGTTAGGGGGGCGTTATGGTTAGGGTTAGACTTAGGTTTAGGGGTTAATCATTTTATTACAGTGGCGGCGGCGTAGTGGGGGGCAGGATAGGGGTTAATAAATTTATTATAGGTTGCGGCGGGTTCATGGAGCGGCGGTTTAGGGGTTAAACTATTTATTTAGTTGCGGAGAGGTGCGGGATCAGCAGGATAGGGGTTAATAATTTTATAATAGAGGGCGACGGTATAGGGGGGCAGGATAGGGGTTACTGGGTATAATGTAGGTGGCAGCGGTGTCCGGGAGCGGCGGTTTAGGGGTTAATACATTTATAAGACTTGCGGCGGGGTCTAGGAGCGGCGGTTTAGGGGTTAATACATTTATAAGACTTGCGGCGGGGTCTAGGAGCGGCGGTTTAGGGGTTAATACATTTATAAGACTTGCGGCGGGGTCTAGGAGCGGCGGTTTAGGGGTTAATACATTTATAAGACTTGCGGCGGGGTCTAGGAGCGGCGGTTTAGGGGTTAATACATTTATAAGACTTGCGGCAGGGTCTAGGAGCGGCGGTTTAGGGGTTAGTAACTTTATTTAGTTGCGGGGGGCTCCGGGGGCGCCGGTATAGTGGGTAGAACAGTGCAGTTTAGTGTGAGTGCTTAGTGACAGGCTAGCAATAAAGCTGGGAAAAAGCCGAAGGGCAGCGAGATCGGATGAGTGATAACTGTCACAGTCCGCTGCTCATCGCCCCGCGGCTTTTTGACAGCTTTATTTGATAACTTAGGCGAACGTATTCAAGGTCCGCGGCGGCGAAGGTAGGCGAGCTTAGGCGGACGTATTGGGCCGGCGAAGCCAGAAAAGTAGACGGCTTGATAAGTAGCCCCCTAAGTGTGATTGCTGTATGATTCGTAGAGGACACGGGATGAATAGAGAGGAAAAACAAGACAGGCAGACCTAAACAAAAGACACCACCGCCTGAAGAACCTTTCTCCCAAAAGAAGCCTCAGTCGAGACAAATCTGTAACACAGAAGCTTCATTTTTGAAAGCCCAAGAAGAGAAAAACAGCCCTCGTGGAATGTGTTGTAATACTCTCAGGAGGCTGCTGATCAGCAGTCTCATACGCAAGACGAATAATACTTCTCAACCAGAAAGAAAGAGAAGTAGCAGTAGCTTTCTGACCCTTACACTTTCCTGAGAAACAAACCAAAAAGGGCAGGAGACTGGCGAAAATCCTTAGTCGCCTGAAGGCAGAACTTTAGAGCATGCACAACATCCAAGTTGTGCAACAGACGTTCTTTATGAGAAGAAGGATTAGGACAGAGAGAAAGAACAACAATTTCCTGATTAATATTCCAATCCGAAACCACGTTAGGGAGAAATCCCAACCTAGTACGCAGGACCGCCTTATCTGCATGAAAGTTAAGGTAAGGCAAATCACACTTCAGAGCCGAGAGATCTGAGACTCTTCGAGCAGAAGAGATAGCAATAAAAAACAAAACCTTCCAAGATAACAACTTAATATCTATGGAATGCATTGGCTCAAATGGAGCCTGCTGTAAAACCTAAAGAACAAAGTTAAGGCTCCAAGGAGGAGCAACAGGTTGCACAAGCCTGATTCTGATCAGGGCCTGACAAAAAGATTGAACATCTGGAACGTCTGCCAGACGCTAGTGAAACAAAATAGATCATGCAGAAATTTGACCTTTTAGAGAACTGACTGACAATCCTTTCTCCAGACCTTCCTGGAAAAAAGACAAAATTCTAGGAATCCGGACCCTATTCCAAGAGTAGCCCTTAGATTCACACCAAGAAAGGTATTTACTCCATACCTTATGGTGAATTGTTCGAGTAACAGGCTTGCGAGCCTGGATCATGGTCTCAATGACCGACTAAGAAAATCCAGGCTTAGCCAGAACTAAGCATTCAATCTCCAAGCAGTCAGCTTAAAGGGACAGTCAACACCAGAATCTTTGTTGTTTTAAAAGATAGATAATCCCTTAATTACCAATTCCCCAGTTTTGCATAACCAACAGTTATAATTATACATGTTTTACCTCTGTAATTACCTTGTATCTAATCCTCAGCAGACTGCCCCCTTATTTCAGTTCTTTTGACAGACTTGCATTTTAGCCAATCAGAGCTGTCTCCATGGTAAATTCACGTGCATGAGCTCAATGTCATCTATGTGAAACACGTGAACTAATGCCCTCTAGTGGTGAAAAACTATCAAAATGCATTTAGATTAGAGGCGGCCTTCAAGGTATAAGAAATTAGCATATGAACCTCCTAGGTTTAGCTTTCAACTAAGAATACCAGGTGAACAAAGCAAAATTGGTGATACAAGTAAATTGGAAAGTTGTTCAAAATTATATGCCCTATTTAAAACATGAAAGTTTTTTTTGGACTTGACTGTCCCTTTAAGAGAAACGAGATTTGGATGGAGGAATGGACCCTGAGTTAGAAGGTCCTTCCTCAGAGGCAACCTCCAAGGTGGCCGAGATGACATCTTCACTAGGTCTGCATACCAGATCCTGTGAGGCCATGGAGAAGCTATTAGAATTACCAATGCTCTTTCCTGTTTGATATGAGCAATAACTCGTGGAAGGAGCGCAAACGGAGGAAACAGGTATGCTAGACCGAAATCCCAAGGAACAACCATAGCATCTATGACCTTGAACCGAACCTTGGAGGTTTGGTGTTCTGCCGAGATGCCATCAGATCCAACTCCGACACCCTCCATTTGAGGGTTAACCTGGAGAACACCTCCGGATGGAGAGCCCAGTCCCTGGGATGAAATGTCTGTCCAGGAAATCCGCTTCCCAGTTGTCCACTCCTGGAATGTGGATGGCAGATAAACAACAATTGTGAGCTTCCGCCCACTGAATAATCCATGCCACCTCCTTCATAGCTAAGGAACTCCAAATTCCTCCCTGGTGGTTGATGTAAGCCACTAAGGTGATGTTGTCCGACTGGAACCCGATAACCAGGGCTAAGGACAACTGAGGCCAAGTTACCAGCGCATTGAAAATCGCTCTTAACTCCAAGATGTTTATGGGGAGAGCAGACTTCTCCCAAGTCCATAGTCCCTGTGCCTTTACCGAATCCCAGACTACTCCCCAGCCAATCAGGTTGGCGTCCGTGGTCACAATCACCTAGGAAGGTCTCCAGAAGCATGTGCACTGAGACAGATGCTCCTGAGAAAGCCACCAGGGGTATAGTCTCTTGTCGACTGGTCCAGATCTATTCTTTAAAACGGATCCAAATGGTCTCCGTTCCATATTCTGAGCATGCATAACTGCATAGCTCTCAAATGGGATCGAGCAAAGGGAATGATGTCCATGGAAGCGACCATCAGACCAATTACCTCCATACATTGAGCCACTGATGGCCGAACAGTAGACTGTACAGAGAGGCAAGAGGAGAGTTTGGGATTTTCTGGTCCCTAAGAAAACCACCCTTGTAGCTGGAACAAGGGAACCTTATCCAGATTCACTTTCCATCTGTGGGAACGTAGAAAAGACAACAAGATCTCTGTATGAGTTTGCTTGTTGAAAAGATGACGCCTAAACCAATATGTCGTCCAGGAATAGCGCCACTGCAATTCCCCGAGACCTGATCACTGCCAAGAGAGCCCCAGAACCTTTGAGAAGATTCTGGAAGCTGTGGCAAGGCCAAACGGAAAAGTAACAAACTGAAAGTGTTTGTCTAAAAAGACGAATCTCAAGAATCTGTGATGATCCCTGAGGATTGGAACATGAAGATACGCATCCTTCAGGTCTATGGTCGTCATGAACTGACACTCTTGGACCAAAGGAAGAATGGAACGAATGATTTCCTTCTGGAAGGACGGTACTCTGAGAAACTTGTTGAAACACTTTAGGTTCTAAAATAGGTCGAAAAGTTCCCTCTTTATTGGGAAACACGAATAGATTTGAATAGAATCATAGGCCCTGTTGCCTTGCTGAAACTGAACTATCACGCCCAGGGAGGAAAGTTCCTGAACACAGTTCAAGAATGCCTCTCTCTTTATCTGGTATGAAGATAATATTGAGAGATGAAATCTACCCCTGGGAGGGAAAGTTTTGAATTCTATTTTGTAACCCTGAGATACTATGTCCACAGCCCAAGGATCTGGGACATCTCAAATCCATGCTTGACAAAACAGAGAAAGCCTGTCCCCCACTTGATCCAATCCTGGACATGGGACAGACCTTTCATGCTGACTTAGACTCAGCAGCTAGTTTCTGTGATTGTTTCCCTTTGCTCCAAGACTGATTGGGTTTCCAAGGAGATTTGGACAGTTCCTGCTTGGAAGAGGAAGACTTTGCTTTGAAGTTACGAAAGGAACAAAAATTACTTTGACATCCTTTAGGACTGTTCTTCTTGTCTTATGGTAAAAAAGACCCTTTTCCACCCGAATATCTCTGCCAGACCAGGCCCAAACAAGGTCTTACCCTCGAAAGGAAGCGCCAGAAGCTTGAAGTTAAAAATAACCTCAGCTGACCAAGATTTCAGCCACAACGCCTTGCGGGCTAGGACAGTGAAGCCAGATAACTTGGCTCCCAGTCTAATAACTTGCATGGTAGTATCAGAATAAAGGAAATGACTAGTTTAAGAGCCTTAATCCTGTCTTGGATCTCCTCTAAAAGAGTCTCTACCAAAATAGATTCAGACAAGGCATCGCACCAATAAGATGCTGCACTTGACACAGTAGAGGAAAAAATCTTGGATTTTCTGCCATACAAACTGCAGGTTACCATTGAAGTCCTTAACGAATATCTTCTTCAAATAAGCCTCCAGCTTTTAAAGATGAGAGACAGGGAGAAAGGTATCCCTGTCTCTTTCCATTCCTGTGAGATAAACGGTCTGGAACAGGAAACACCTCCACAGAGGAAGGAGCATCATAGTATTTATTAAGCTTACTAGATTTCTTAGGGTTGACAACAAAAGGAGTATCGGAGTCATCCAAAGTAGCCAATACCTCCTTTAATAGTACACAAAGATGTTCAAGCTTAAATCTGAAGCTTACTTCTTCAGTAGCAGATAAAGGAATTATACTGTCTGAATCTGAGATTTCACTCTCAGAGGCTACCAACGTATCCTCCTCATCAGACTTATGAGTAGCAGTAGGTGGAGCAGAAGCCTTACAATGTCAATCTCTAATTTTCCTCTTGCGTTTTCCCTTTAGCATAGGGAAAACAGATAATACTGCAGATACTGCAGAAGATACCCGAGCAGCAATTTCTGAAGGCAAATAAAGTCCTCCGAGAGGCTGAGAGAAACTGCAGGGCACTGTATGTCCAGACATAAAAAGCATTTGTCCATAGGAACAGACTCCTGCCCCATGACCTATAATATAGTGATCATCCAAAAACACAGAAAAAACAGAATTTATGCTTACCTGATAAATTTCATTCTCTTGTGATGTATCGAGTCCACGGATTCATCCATACTTGTGGGATATTCTCCTTCCTAACAGGAAGTGGCAAAGAGAGCACCCACAGCAGAGCTGTCTATATAGCTCCTCCCTTAGCTCCACCCCCCGTCATTCGACCGAAGGCTAGGAAGAAAAAGGAGAAACTATAGGGTGCAGAGGTGACTGAAGTTTGTTTTTTTTTAAATAAAAATATACTACCTGTCTTAAACAGACAGGGCGGGCCGTGGACTCGATACATCGCAAGAGAAAGAAATTTATCAGGTAAGCATAAATTCTGTTTTCTCTTGCAAGATCTATCGAGTCCACGGATTCATCCATACTTGTGGGATACCAATACCAAAGCTTTAGGACACGGATGAAGGGAGGGACAAGACAGGTACCTTAAACGGAAGGCACCACTGCTTGTAGAACCTTTCTCCCAAAAATAGCCTCCGAAGAAGCAAAAGTAACGAATTTGTAAAATTAGAAGGTCCTGCCTCATTGGTAGAGTCCACGGTGGAACAGATGACATGTCCACTAGGTCTGCATACCAAGTCCTGCGTGGCCACGCAGGTGCTATCAGAATTGCCGAAGCTCTCTCCTGCTTGATTCTGGCAACCAGACGTGGGAGGAGAGGAAACGGTGGAAATACATAGGCCAGATTGAAGGACCAGGGCACTGCTAGAGCATCTATCAGTACCGCCTGGGAATCCCGGGACCTGGACCCGTAACAAGGAAGCTTTGCGTTCTGGCGGGATGCCATCAGATCCAATTCTGGTGTGCCCCATAGCTGAGTCAGCTGGGCAAATACTTCCGGATGGAGCTCCCACTCCACCGGATGAAAAGTCTGACGACTTAGGAAATCCGCCTCCCAGTTCTCTACCCCTGGGATATGGATTGCTGAAAGATGGCAAGAGTGAGTCTCCGCCCATCGGATTATTTTGGTTACTTCCATCATCGCTAGAGAACTCCGTGTTCCTCCTTGATGATTGATATAAGCTACAGTAGTGATGTTGTTCGACTGGAACCTGATGAATTTGGCCGCAGCTAGCTGAGGCCACGCCTGAAGCCAATTGAATATCGCTCTCAGTTCTAGGATGTTTATCGGGAGGAGAGTTTCCTCCCGAGACCATAAGCCCTGTGCTTTCAGGGAGTCCCAGACTGCACCCCAGCCTAGCAGGCTGGCATCTGTCGTTACTATGAGCCACTCTGGCCTGCTGAAACACATTCCCTGAGACAGGTGGTCCTGAGACAACCACCAGAGAAGAGAATCTCTGGTCTCCTGATCCAGATGTATTTGAGGAGATAAATCTGCATAATCCCCATTCCACTGTTTGAGCATGCATAGTTGCAGTGGTCTGAGGTGTAGGCGGGCAAAAGGAACTATGTCCATTGCCGCTACAATGAGTCCGATTACCTCCATACACTGAGCCACTGATGGCCGAGGAATGGAATGAAGAGCTCGGCAAGTGGTTAAGAGTTTTGATTTTCTGACCTCCGTCAGAAATATTTTAATTTCTACCGAGTCTATCAGAGTCCCTAGGAAGGAAACTCTTGTGAGAGGGAAGAGAGAACTCTTTTTTATGTTCACCTTCCACCCGTGAGATCTATGAAAAGCCAACACGATGTCCGTGTGAGACTTGGTTAGCTGGAAAGTCGACGCCTGAATTAAGATGTCGTCTAGATAAGGCGCCACTGCTATGCCCCGCGGTCTTATAACTGCCAAAACGGACCCTTTGTGAAAATTGTGGGAGCCGTGGCCAACCCGAAGGGAAGGGCCACAAACTGGTAATGCCTGTCCAGAAAGGCGAATCTGAGGAATTGATTATGATCTCTGTGAATAGGGATGTGTAGATACGCATCCTTTAAGTCCACGGTAGTCATATATTGACCCTCCTGGATCAGAGGTAGAATAGTCCGAATAGTCTCCATCTTGAATGATGGTACTCTGAGGAATTTGTTTAGAATTTTGAGATCCAAGATTGGTCTGAAAGTTCCCTCTTTTATGGGAACCACAAACAGGTTTGAGTAAAAAACCTAACCCTGGTTCCGCTTTTGGAACTGGGCGGATCACTCCCATGGTATGTAGGTCTTCTACACAGTGTAAGAACGCCTCTCTCTTTGTCTGGTTTGCAGACAATTGAGAAACGTGAAATCTCCCCCTTGGGGGGGAGTCTTTGAAGTCCAGAAGATATCCCTGGGACACAATTTCTAAAGCCCAGGAATCGTGAACATCTCTTGCCCAAAGAGAGAGAGTCTGCCCCCTACTAGATCCGATCCCGGATCGGGGGCTACCCCTTCATGCTGTCTTGGAGGCAGCAGCAGGCTTCTTGGCCTCTTTACCCTTGTTCCAAGCCTGGTTAGGTCTCCAGACTGACTTGGATTGGGTGAAATTCCCCTCTTGCTTTGCAGCAGGGGAAGCTGAAGCGGGACCACCCTTGAAGTTCCGAAAAGAACGAAAATTATTTTGTTTGGTCCTCATTTTATTTATTTTATCCTGAGAGGGCGTGGCCTTTCCCTCCAGTGATGTCTGAAATAATCTCTTTCAGTTCAGGCCCGAATAGGGTCTTTCCTTTGAAAGGGATGTTCAAAAGTTTAGATTTTGATGACACATCAGCAGACCAGGACTTAAGCCATAACGCCCTGCGTGCTAAAATGGCAAAACCTGAATTCTTTGCCGCTAATTTAGCCAGTTGGAAAGCGGCATCTGTAATGAAAGAATTAGCCAACTTAAGTGCCTTAATTCTATCCATAATATCTTCTAATGGAGTCTCCATCTGAAGAGCCTCTTCTAGAGCCTCGAACCAGAAAGCAGCTGCAGTAGTTACAGGAACAACGCACGCAATAGGTTGGAGAAGAAAACCTTGATGAACAAAAATTTTCTTTAGGAAACCCTCTAATTTTTTATCCATAGGATCTTTGAAAGCACAACTGTCCTCGATAGGTATAGTTGTACGCTTAGCGAGAGTAGAAATAGCTCCCTCCACCTTAGGAACCGTCTGCCATGAGTCCCGCATGGTGTCAGATATGGGAAACATTTTTTTAAAAACAGGAGTGGGAGCGAACGGTATACCTGGTCTATCCCACTCCTTAGTAACAATATTCGCAATCCTCTTAGGGACTGGAAAAACATCAGTGTAAACAGGAACCTCTAAGTATTTGTCCATTTTACACAATTTCTCTGGGACCACTATAGGGTCACAATCATCCAGAGTCGCTAATACCTCCCTGAGCAACAAGCAGAGGTGTTCAAGCTTAAATTTAAAGACTGTCATATCAGAATCTGTCTGAGGAAGCGTCTTTCCTGAATCAGAAATCTCTCCCTCAGATAGCAAATCCTTTACCCCTACTTCAGAACATTGTGAGGGTATATCGGATACGGCTACTAAAGCGTCAGAAGGCTCAGCATTTGATCTTAATCCAGAGCTGTCACACTTTCCTTGTAATCCAGGCAGTTTAGATAAAACCTCTGTGAGGGTTGTATTCATAACTGTGGCCATGTCTTGTAAAGTAAATGAAGTCGACGCACTAGAGGTACTTGGCGTCAATTGTGCGGGCGTTACTGGTTATGACACTTGGGGAGAGCTAGATGGCAAATCCTCATTTCCTTCTGTCTGAGAATCATCTATTGCTATATTTTTAAGTGCTATAATATGCTCTTTATAATTTATAGACATATCAGTGCAAGTGGGACACATTCTAAGAGGGGGTTCCACAATGGCTTCTAAACACATTGAACAATGATTTTCCTTGATGTCAGACATGTTAAACAGGTTAGTAATGAAACAAGCAAGCTTGGAAAACACTTTATTCAAAGTTAATAATACTTAGAAAAAAACGGTACTGTGCCTTTAAGAGAAAAAAAGATGCACAAACTCTGCAAAACAGTGTAAAAAAGCAGTAAATGTTACGAAATTTTTACAGTAGACTCATAAAGCCTTAGTAAGTTTGCACAGCCAGACAAATAAACGATTAACCCCTTAATGTAAAAACCGGGTTGACAAAACGTAAAAAAACGGTATAAAAACGTTCAGCACCTTGCCACAGCTCGGCTGTGGCGCCTACCTGCCCTTTAGGATAGATTTGTGGTGAAAAAACTTATTTTAGGCCCTCAAACACAGCAGGACCCTCTGGAGAAGCAGCTGGATGTCTTCAGAGTAAAAGAAACTGCGCAACTGAGGCGCGAAAAACAAAATTTATGCTTACCTGATAAATTCATTTCTCCTGTAGTGTGGTCAGTCCACGGGTCATCATTACTTCTGGGATATTATCTCCTCCCCTACAGGAAGTGCAAGAGGATTCACCCAGCAGAGCTGCCATATAGCTCCTCCCCTCTACGTCACCTCCAGTCATTCGACCAAAGGACCAACGAGAAAGGAGAAGCCCAAGGGTGTAGTGGTGACTGGAGTATAATCCAAAAAATTTTTTTAGCCTGCCATAAAAAACAGGGCGGGCCGTGGACTGACCACACTACAGGAGAAATGAATTTATCAGGTAAGCATAAATTTTGTTTTCTCCTGTTAAGTGTGGTCAGTCCACGGGTCATCATTACTTCTGGGATACCAATACCAAAGCAAAAGTACACGGATGACGGGAGGAACAGGCAGGCTCTTATACGGAGGGAACCACTGTCTGAAGAACCTTTCTCCCAAAAACAGCCTCCGAAGAAGCAAAAGTGTCAAATTTGTAAAATTTGGAAAAAGTATGAAGAGAAGACCAAGTTGCAGCCTTGCAAATCTGTTCAACAGAAGCCTCATTCTTAAAGGCCCAAGTGGAAGCCACAGCTCTAGTAGAATGAGCTGTAATTCTTTCAGGAGGCTGCTGTCCAGCAGTCTCATAGGCTAATCGTATTATGCTACGAAGCCAAAAAGAGAGAGAGGTAGCCGAAGCTTTTTGACCTCTCCTCTGGCCAGAATAAACGACAAACAGGGAAGATGTTTGACGAAACTCCTTAGTTGCCTGTAGATAAAATTTCAGGGCACGGACTACATCTAGATTGTGTAGCAGACGTTCCTTCTTCGAGGAAGGATTAGGACACAAGGATGGAACAACAATCTCTTGATTGATATTCCTGTTAGTGACCACCTTAGGTAGGAACCCAGGTTTAGTACGCAGAACTACCTTGTCTGAATGAAAAATCAGATAAGGAGAATCACAATGTAAGGCAGATAACTCAGAGACTCTTCGAGCCGAGGAAATAGCCATTAAAAACAGAACTTTCCAAGATAACAACTTGATATCAATGGAATGAAGGGGTTCAAACGGAACACCCTGTAAAACATTAAGAACTAAGTTCAAACTCCATGGCGGAGCAACAGTTTTAAACACAGGCTTAATCCTAGCTAAAGCCTGACAAAAAGCTTGAACGTCCGGAACTTCTGACAGACGTTTGTGTAAAAGAATGGACAGAGCTGAAATCTGTCCCTTTAAAGAACTAGCGGATAACCCCTTTTCTAAACCTTCTTGTAGAAAAGACAATATCCTTGGAATCCTAACCTTACTCCATGAGTAACTCTTGGATTCGCACCAATATAAGTATTTACGCCATATTTTATGGTAAATCCTTCTGGTAACAGGCTTCCTAGCCTGTATTAAGGTATCAATAACTGGCTCAGAAAACCCACGTTTTGATAAAATCAAGCGTTCAATTTCCAAGCAGTCAGCTTCAGAGAAGTTAGATTTTGATGTTTGAATGGACCCTGGATCAGAAGGTCCTGTTTCAGAGGTAGAGACCAAGGCGGACAGGATGACATGTCCATTAGATCTGCATACCAAGTCCTGCGTGGCCATGCAGGTGCTATTAGAATCACTGATGCTCTCTCCTGTTTGATTCTGGCAATCAATCGAGGAAGCATCGGGAAGGGTGGAAACACATAAGCCATCCCGAAGGTCCAAGGTGCTGTCAAAGCATCTATCAGAACCGCTCCCGGATCCCTGGATCTGGACCCGTAGCGAGGAAGTTTGGCGTTCCGACGAGACGCCATGAGATCTATCTCTGGTTTGCCCCAACGTCGAAGTATCTGGGCAAAGACCTCCGGATGAAGTTCCCACTCCAACGGATGAAAAGTCTGACGACTTAAGAAATCCGCCTCCCAGTTCTCCACTCCCGGGATGTGGATTGCAGACAGGTGGCAAGAGTGAGACTCTGCCCAGCGAATTATCTTTGATACTTCCATCATTGCTAGGGAGCTTCTTGTCCCTCCCTGATGGTTGATGAACCCCTGAGTTGTTAACTGGGGCCAAGCCAGAAGGGCATTGAGAACTGCTCTCAATTCCAGAATGTTTATTGGAAGGAGACTCTCCTCCTGATTCCATAGTCCCTGAGCCTTCAGAGAATTCCAGACAGCGCCCCAACCTAGTAGGCTGGCGTCTGTTGTTACAATTGTCCAGTCTGGCCTGCTGAATGGCATCCCCCTGGACAGGTGTGGCCGATAAAGCCACCATAGAAGAGAATTTCTGGTCTCTTGATTCAGATTCAGAGTGGGGGACAAATCTGAGTAATCCCCATTCCACTGACTTAGCATGCACAATTGCAGCGGTCTGAGATGTAGGCGTGCAAAAGGTACTACGTCCATTGCCGCTACCATTAAGCCGATCACCTCCATGCATTGAGCTACCGACGGGTGTTGAATGGAATGAAGGACACGGCATGCATTTTGAAGCTTTGTTAACCTGTCTTCTGTCAGGTAAATCTTCATTTCTACAGAATCTATCAGAGTCCCCAAGAAGGGAACTCTTGTGAGTGGAAAGAGAGAACTCTTCTTTTCGTTCACCTTCCATCCATGCGACCTTAGAAATGCCAGTACTAACTCTGTATGAGACTTGGCAGTTTGAAAGCTTGAAGCTTGTATCAGAATGTCGTCTAGGTATGGAGCTACCGAAATTCCTCACGGTCTTGGTACCGCCAGAAGAGTACCCAGAACCTTTGTGAAGATTCTTGGAGCCGTAGCCAGTCCGAATGGAAGAGCTACAAACTGGTAATGCCTGTCTAGAAAGGCAAACCTTAGATACCGGTAATGATTTCTGTGAATCGGTATGTGAAGGTAAGCATCCTTTAAATCCACTGTGGTCATGTACTGACCCTCTTGGATCATGGGCAGAATTGTTCGAATCGTTTCCATCTTGAACGATGGAACTCTTAGGAATTTGTTTAGGATCTTTAAATCCAAGATTGGCCTGAAAGTTCCCTCTTTTTTGGGAACTACAAACAGATTTGAGTAAAACCCTTGTCCTTGTTCCGACCGCGGAACTGGATGGATCACTCCCATTAATAAAAGATCTTGTACGCAGCGTAGGAACGCTTCTTTCTTTATTTGGTTTGTTGATAACCTTGACAGATGAAATCTCCCTCTTGGGGGAGAGGATTTGAAGTCCAGAAGGTATCCCTGAGATATGATCTCTAACGCCCAGGGATCCTGAACAACTCTTGCCCAAGCCTGGGCGAAGAGAGAAAGTCTGCCCCCTACTAGATCCGGTCCCGGATCGGGGGCCCTCGATTCATGCTGTCTTAGGGGCAGCAGCAGGTTTCCTGGCCTGCTTGCCCTTGTTCCAGGACTGGTTAGGCTTCCAGCTTTGTCTGTAGTGAGCAACAGCTCCTTCCTGTTTTGGTGCAGAGGAGGTTGATGCTGTTCCTGCTTTGAAATTACGAAAGGAACGAAAATTAGACTGTCTAGCCCTAGGTTTGGCTTTGTCCTGAGGCAGGGCATGGCCTTTACCTCCTGTAATGTCAGCGATAATCTCCTTCAACCCGGGCCCGAACAAGGTTTGCCCTTTGAAAGGTATATTAAGCAATTTAGATTTAGAAGTAACATCAGCTGACCAGGATTTTAGCCACAGTGCTCTGCGTGCCTGAATGGCAAATCCGGAATTCTTAGCCGTAAGTTTAGTTAAATGTACTACGGCATCTGAAATAAATGAGTTAGCTAACTTAAGGGCTTTAAGTTTGTCTGTAATCTCATCTAGTGTAGATGATTGAAGTGTCTCTTCCAGAGACTCAAACCAAAATGCTGCTGCAGCCGTGACAGGCGCAATACATGCAAGAGGTTGCAATATAAAACCTTGTTGAACAAACATTTTCTTAAGGTAACCCTCTAATTTTTTATCCATTGGATCTGAAAAGGCACAGCTATCCTCCACCGGGATAGTGGTACGCTTAGCTAAAGTAGAAACTGCTCCCTCCACCTTAGGGACCGTTTGCCATAAGTCCCGTGTGGTGGCGTCTATTGGAAACATTTTCCTAAATATCGGAGGGGGTGAGAACGGTACACCGGGCCTATCCCACTCCTTAGTAACAATTTCAGTAAGTCTCTTAGGTATAGGAAAAACATCAGTACTCGCCGGTACCGCAAAATATTTATCCAACCTACACATTTTCTCTGGTATTGCAACTGTGTTACAATCATTCAGAGCCGCTAACACCTCCCCTAGTAATACACGGAGGTTTTCCAGCTTAAATTTAAAATTTGAAATATCTGAATCCAATCTATTTGGATCAGAACCGTCACCCACAGAATGAAGTTCTCCGTCCTCATGTTCTGCCGCCTGTGACGCAGTGTCTGACATGGCCCTAATATTATCAGCGCACTCTGTTCTCACCCCAGAGTGATCACGCTTGCCTCTAAGTTCTGGTAATTTAGCCAAAACTTCAGTCATAACAGTAGCCATATCCTGTAATGTGATTTGAAATGGCCGCCCAGATGTACTCGGCGCTACAATATCACGCACCTCCCGAGCGGGAGATGTAGGTACTGACACGTGAGGCGAGTTAGTCGGCATAACTCTCCCCTCGTTGTCTGGTGAAATATGTTCAATTTGTACAGATTGACTTTTATTTAAAGTAGCATCAATACAGTTAGTACATAAACTTATATTGGGCTCCACTTTAGCATTAGCACATATAGTACATGTATCTTCCTCTGAATCAGACATGTTTAACACACTAGCAATTAACTAGCAACTTGGAAATGCTCTTTTAAGTAATTTACAATAATCTGAAAACGAACTGTGCCTATAAGAAGCACAGAAAAAATTATGACAGTTGAAAATAATTAAGTTATAGCATCAATCTTTGTCAGAAATAAACAACTTTAGCAAAGGATTGTTCCCATTAGCAAAGGATAACTAACCCAGGCAGTAGAAAAAAATACACAAATAAACGTTTTTTATCACAGTCAACTACAATCTTCACAGCTCTGCTGTGATGATTACCTCCCTCAAAAAAGGCTTTGGAGATCCCTGAGTTCTGTAGAGATGAACCGGATCATGCAGGAAGAAAATGAACCTCTGACTGAGTTTTTTGATGCGTAGTAAAAGCGCCAAAAATGGCCCCTCCCCCTCACACATAACAGTGAGAGAGATCAGTGAACTGCTTTAAATTAAACAAAAACTATTGCCAAGTGGAAAAAATAGTGCCCAAAACATTTTTTCACCCAGTACCTCAGAGAAATAAACGTTTTTACATGCCAGCAAAAAAACGTTTAACCTCAATAAATTAATTGTTATTTAAAACCTATTGCAAGTCCCTGCAAATTAGGTTAAGTCTATGCATACAGTATAAATCCAGTGAAGTACCATTCCCCAGAATACTGAAGTGTAAAATATACATACATGACAGCCTGATACCAGCTACATCTACTGCATTTAAGGCTGAGTTAACATTATAACGGTATGGCAGGATTTTCTCATCAATTCCATGTCAGAAAATAACAAACTGCTACATACCTCTTTGCAGATTAATCTGCCCGCTGTCCCCTGATCTGAAGTTTACCTCTCCTCAGATGGCCGAGAAACAGCAATATGATCTTAACTACTCCGGCTAAAATCATAGAAAAAACTCCGGTAGATTCTTCTTCAAATTCTACCAGAGAATGAATAACACACTCCGGTGCTATTATAAAATAACAAACTTTTGATTGAAGTTAATAAACTAATTAAATCACCACAGTCCTCTCACACATCCTATCTATTCGTTGGGTGCAAGAGAATGACTGGAGGTGACGTAGAGGGGAGGAGCTATATGGCAGCTCTGCTGGGTGAATCCTCTTGCACTTCCTGTAGGGGAGGAGATAATATCCCAGAAGTAATGATGACCCGTGGACTGACCACACTTAACAGGAGAAATAGGCCCCTCCCATCTCACTCTATGTTAGTGGGGCCTAAAAGAAACACACCAAAGTGTTTCTGAACTAGCCATGTGGGTTAATAACCCTTAAATAAACCACAATGACCCCTTAAAGTCCCTCAAAAAACATTAAGTGTTCAATAAAAAGAAAAACGTTTTTCCTCTAAGTGTCACCAGTAACAAATTAGCCCTTTATGCAAGCTGGGATTCCATACTAAGTGTCTGAATACAGCTTACCCTTCCCTCATGGGGATATTGTCAGCCTTTTCTAGAATTATCACAGTCTGTCTAGAAAAAAATTGACTGAACATACCTCAATGCAGCTTAGCATGCAAACCGTTCCCCCAACTGAAGTTTTCCTTTACTCTTCAGCCTCTGTGGGAACAGCAGTGGATCTTAGTTACAAAGTGCTAAGATCATCATCCTCCTTGCAGAAATCTTCAACCCTTTTCTGACAGAGAGTGAATAGTACACACCGGTACCATTTAAAATAACAAACTTTTGCTTGAGAAAATAAAAATTAACATTTTTGTCACCACACTCACTTTACCCTTCCTAGCATTAGAGTAGGCAAAGAGAATGACTGGGGGGGTGGAGCTAAGGGAGGAGCTATATAGACAGCTCTGCTGTGGGTGCTCTCTTTGCCACTTCCTGTTAGGAAGGAGAATATCCCACAAGTATGGATGAATCCGTGGACTTGATACATCTTGCAAGAGAAATATATATATTTTTTTCTTTTTGTTTAATTAAGGGTACTGTCACTTTAAATTCCTAAGCGTTATTGCTATATAAAAACACCCTTAACTCACAACCACTACATCTCAGCAGAACTGAAGTGCCTACCTGCCCCTCTGGTTAACAAAATGCAGACCAACACAGGGTATTCATTGGAGAAATCATGCCGGTCTCACAGGCACAGTAGAAGACGCTCGAATGAACGCCTCAGACTGGAAGCGTGTAGGTCATGTGATCGGCAGAGCAGAAAGTGCTCAATAAGGCTAAAGCGCGCAATTCAAGTCGAGTATATCCCACAACCATAAAGAAAGTGAAAAGTATACTGCTTCACATGACATCAATACACAATCTACTGAACTAAAAAACGCACCTCCGGTTTAACAAACTCCATTCCAGCACTCAAATACAAAACACCCCAGAGTAGAAAAAAAATGATCCCCAGGGAATATAAAGTTTTAAACAGTTTAACTACCTCAAAGTGTATAGACAACTGAGATAAATCCATGTTAATAATGCTGGCACTGCTAATTCACACAGAATAACAGTTTATGCAATTATAAAAGAAATAATGAGCCACAACTATAAAGTTAACTCCTTCATGTTCCATACGAAGGATTAACCCAGTCTCTAGTCAGATACACATAACGCTCCTGCACACTGCCAAAATGAAATCCTAACTAAGGATTATAAAAGTCCCAAATAAAATGCAGATAATTTTCTCTCTCCCAGACCTAGAAGGCAAAAAGCACTTACCTGCAAATCCAGCTGTCCAGCAGGTAGACAGCTCACAAGGCGTGAAAGGACACCTACTCCTTACAGAGACCTGTGGAAAAAGAAAGAACAGAGAAAACCTACTCTGGCGTTCTATACCATGGGCAGCAAATCTGTTAGAAAACCCAACTTTTTAACTGCTTTAAAGCCACCACTCCTCTACTGCAGAGATTGACGTGGACTACAGCTATACCCCAAAATCTTGCTTGTAGCGAAAGGAATCAAATTTTCTTCAGACACCAAACTTCACCACCTCCATTGACAGAGGCAAAGAGAATGACTGGGTATTATGGGTAAGGGGGTGACACTTAACAGCTTTGCTGTTGTGCTCTTTGCCTCCTCCTGCTGGTCAAGAGTGATATTCCCAATAGTAATTGATGATGTCGTGGACTCTCCATATTGTAGGAAAGAAAAGTATATTAATATAAAACAGTGTTGGTTATGCAAAAGTGTTGGTTATGCAAAACTGGGGAATGGGTAATAAAGGGATTATCTACCTTTTCAAATAAAAACATTTTTGGAGCACATGGTCCCTTTAAATGGTTGGGATCAAATCTTCTGGTCTACTACAGCATTTTTCAATTCCATTTCCTAATAACAAGACTAAATTGTAAGAGTAAAAAAAAAGTAGAAATGTAATACTAATTTTAAATACTATATTTATGTCTCTTTCAACTAACAGCACAGTCATCTAGTAAACGAGGTATTTCTACATCCCCCACTACTAATAAAAAAGAGATGAAACAAGGTGTCCAAAACATGTGTCAGAATGTATCAATGGGAACAAAGTAACCCCCTCTGTAGTCTTTATACAACCATATTGTGAAGATCACTACCTAATTTATATATTAACCAAACTGTAGAATATTCAATCAATTAAAGAGGTATGAAAAAATATAATATATAAAACTAAAATACAAATAATAATTTAAAATAAACTAGATTTAGATACAGTTTAACCCCCCTCCCCCAAAACCCCCCCACCCCCCAACACACACAACTAGACACAGATCACAATGAAAAGGCTGTATAATATAAATATATATTTTCTTTGTTGACCCTTCCTCATGGGTATAGGGAAACTGTGCCTCTAGGGAAGAGAAGAAAACTAAGATAAATGTGGTGTCAGATGACATGTCCAGGTTATACAGATGACCATGTACTGCTCAGGATATATGGTCAGAATATGTCTACCCAGATGAACTGCACTGTTCCTTTGTGAGTGTTCAATTTCCTCCCACCTCCAACCCAGCATCACATCTGTGAAAAGACAGAATGGCTGCACAATAGCCATAGTTTAAGTCCCTCCATAGTTTCCAGCATAAGTCTGATTTAAAGTGCTCAACATAATTAATTTAGCTGCACTTAAGCCAAAAAAGTGCACACATTTAAAACTAAAACAATAACATGCAGAACCAATTTGTTAGTCAAAATCAGTGAGCGGAATCAGTTTCAAATTTAAAGGCATTTATAGGCACAAAGATGGATTTTTTCCCTATATTATAAAAAAAAATCTATTCATTTTAAAGATATAAATGTTTAAGCTTGCATAGTGCCGCATTATGTTTTTCATTATATTTGCATCAAATGTGTACAATAGACAATACACATGCAGAATTCCTTGTACACAATTTACATTTTATCTTAAAGGTCTGGCTTAAAGGGAAAGTTAAACACCTGGTAATTACATTGCTGTTGTGTTGCTGTAGAATAACATATTGGCGAAATTTATGCCTTTTTAAAACAAAAATCTTGCTTGCTGTAGCTGTTTTTCACTAGCCTCCACCTACCATTTGGCTTATTTGGACAAGAGTCTGGTCTTGAGTCTGCAGTCAACAAAGCATGCCGCGCTCAGAATGTTAGTAAAGTGCATTGTTTTGAAGTTTTTTGTTAAAGCCAATTAGGGAAAAATATGTAGCAGTGTTAACAGTGGGAAGTCCGCAATAGGCATGGGCTAAAATTCGGCATTCATTACTAAAATGAATGCCAAATCCTGATACGTTACAATACAGAATGCAGAAGTTTAGGCAATAGAATTAGAGGGGTAAAACCTGAATGTATGTGAACAGTTTAAAAGGAAATTAAACATAACATTTTTCTTTCATAATTCAGATGGATCATGCAATTTAAACAACTAATTTACTTCTATTATTGCATTTTCTTTGTTCTTTTGGTATCTTTTATTGAAAAGTATGGACGTAAGCTCAGGAGCGTGCACGTCTGCAGCACTATATGGCAGCGGTTTTGCAAGAATGTTATACATTTGCAAGAACACTAGAGAGCACTCTTCCACGTAGTGCTTCAGACACCTACCTAGGTATCTCTTCAACACAGGAACAAAACAAAATTTGATAACAGAAATAAATTGAAAACTTTTTTTAAATGATTTGCTCTGTCCAACGCATAAAATGAACTTTTAGGTTTCATAACATTCTCTAGGAAAGATCATTGCATTGATTTTACACTTGTAAACATATTTTATTTAGTCTAAGATGTATAAAATAACATTGTCTAGGAGTCATAAATATCAAATGGAAATGTATTTAGCAATTCTCAAGAGCCCAAAGAAAAAGTATCTAACTCATTTAGTAATGTATAAGAGCATATACTGAAATGCCCTTATTACACAGACTAAAATTTGATTTAATAATTTTTTTTTATCATTTACAACATTAAAAATAAGAATTTCCACATGCTGAGCCGGGTCCTCCTCTATAGAGGTCCTAAATGGAGCAATAGAGGGTTTTAGAAATAGGACTGTCAACTAACGGTCGTGCTGAGCTTATCTACTCATTACTTATTGTCTGTTGTATGGTGGTCTTTTTGTTGCATACCTTTAGCCACAGTGTTTAGTGGCAAGAACATTTGTAAATCAATTCAAATTGTAACACAGTTGGTCTGACTTTATACTTTATACTTGTAAAATGTTGAAAAATCAATAAAAAAAAATTTTCATTAAAAAAATAAATAAGAATTTCCTTAAAAACAACCTTATTTTCATGAAAAATAACATATTGTTGACACAGAGTACAGCCCCAAACACTGGTACTTGCCATGATATAGACAAAGCCAAAAGCAAAACTATTAAAAGTTTAAGGCATATGAAACACAAAATGTTTCGTTCATAATTCAGAGATCACAAATTTTAAACAACTTTCCTTCTATTATCTATTTTGCTCCATTCTCTTAGAATCCTTTGTTGAAGAAACAACAATGAACATGAGGCATACATGTGCAGCCACCAATTAGCAGCTTCTGCGCCTATCTAGGTATGCTCTTTAACAAAGGATACCAAAAGAACAAAACAATGTTTTTGTTAGAAAAATCTGAAAACAGAATGAAGAGCTATATCAAATAATGCCAATAAATATCATCTTGGGGAAGAAATGCAAGATCTGCACAATATAAAGAGATGTGAAGTGTAGATTCTTCCCTTCAAGTCTTATAGCAAAAATTACCCAAGTGAGGCAGATAATAAGCATTAACTATTACATGAAACAGAGTGGAAACATCCTAATGAAGAGACTATTCTGTTGGATGAATAGTCTAAAGGCTCAACATTTCTAGAGAGATGAAAACAGCTGATTATTTAAAAAAAATTGGAAGTATGAGCCCTAATGTGAGTTCCCTTGTGATGGTTGATAAGAGCAAGTACATGCATGTTGATGGTCTGAATTCTTATATAATGCAGAGACCACTGCAGTTCCTAGATCTTCAGGACCAGAAAAAACTGTTATGATATTCAGACTGTTTAATTAAAGGGACAGTCTAGTCAAAAATAAACTTTCATGATTCAGATAGAGAATGTAATTTGAAACAATTTTCCAATTTACTTCTATCACCAATTTTGCTTTGTTCTCTTGGTATTCATATGCTAATTTCTAAGCCCTTGAAGGCCGCCTCTTCTCTCAGGGCACGTTGACAGTTTTTCACCACTAGAGGGTGTTAGTTTATGTATGTCATATAGATAACACTGTGCTCAGGTACGTGGAGTTCCAGTGAGCCAGCTCTGATTGGCTAAAATGGATGTCTGTCAAAATAACTAAAATAAGGGGGCAGTCTGCAGAGGCTTAGATACAAGGTAATCAAAGTGTATTTATATAGCTGTGTTGGTTATGCAAAACTAGGGAATGGGTAATAAAAGGATTATCTATCTTTTAAAACAATAACAATTCTGGTGTAGACTGTCCCTTTAAGGGGGGAAAAAATGAACCATCTTCTTTGGAGTGGCCTAACCATAACCAAATGCACAACAAAAAAGTCTCTGTGTTTATATGTTTATGCGCTCCTGGACTAGTCAAAACGATTAGGACAAAGTTCAGTGTATGGTAATAACTTCTGTTAATTTTCAGGTAGTAAGATCGTGGATTGCTTACCCTCAGTCTTTAGATACATTTCTGCGGTATATGGTACTGGTCTCTCTGGCCTGGCTGTTTCCTATAACCACCTGCTCCAGCATTGATTCCTCTCACCGGTTTACCAAAGAACCCTTTTCCGCCGTTATACACTGATCCGTCTGCCTAGGCGTCTGTGTAGCTCTTGTGACCTCAGTATTGAACCGGAAGTCCTCTTGATTCTATTCCGTTCATTGGTCCGCTCCACAACTTGCTTCAGGATTGGGTGAAAGTCGTCCCTCGGTCACTCCGCGAAGCTGTCAGCTCGTATACTCACGGAGCAAAGTATGGGGGTATCCTCCGGCTGTGCTGCACTTGGAATAGTCATAGTCGCAAACCATTCAATCAGGAAACACGAAAGGAGCACCAGCCGGGAGCCTCTAGTAAAAATTAAATTCTTTATTTCTCACAAAGTAAAAACAAGCCTGTCACACAGACCATAGTGTTGCGAAAGCAATGACAATGAATGTAGTCGTAGCTGCTGGCTTCTAATCCTGAAACTCAACTTTTAAAATACACATGCTGCTTCCGATTGGTTGTCTGTAAATTACATAATTAAATACATATTCTGTTATTAACTATTGCTAGCATTCTAATCTGCCTGCAACAGAGATCTATTTAACCAAGGAATAAAAGACACTTCCAACTTGTAAACCCTATATTGGAATTCATTGATTAATAGAAGGTTATACTAGATGTAAATTAAGTTTACTTATGTTGTCTATTCTTTGGTTGGAATATGAAGTGTGATGTTGCGAATTTTATTTACATTTGAACAAATTCATAAATCCTATGCCTAATATATTAAAGCTACAACATGGAGTATATTCCTATCGGAAAGAAAAGTATTATACTGTTATTATAAGGGACCCATTAATTCAAAATTTGTGTTGATCAAAACTCCAAATTATTGGAGCTGTAGATCAATACCAATGCATTGCCAAACTGACAGAGGGAAGATAGCTAAATTTATTCAATATGAAGTGGATTGAATCACATTAAATTGAATTAAATTAGATTAGAGGGGATCTATCATTTGAAAGTGTGTTGATTAAAAGGAACCCATGCATGGGGGAACTTTCACAGCACAGGGTTACAGAGTGGAAATTATCTGCAGCACTATGTTGAATTCTTAATTATTGGTGTTATCAAAGTGCAAACTCTCACTGGACAATAATTAAATTGTTCATTGCCAAAAATTTATCAGATCATAATCTGAGTTTAGCCCTCCTGGGTATCTGGTTTTCAACTTAAATATCCAGAAAACTTCTCCTTTACCCAGGAGAGCCTCACGATCACCTCCTCTTTCTGGAAGTGTAATCTTTTCAATACATGTCCAACTAAATGAATCAGAGCTTTTGTTATGTCTTTGCGCAAAATGTTACACAAGTGGGGTACTTGCTGTTCCCTTTTTAATAGTTGAGAGATGTTCCCTGATTCGGGACCTTATCTCTCGTGTCGTGAGACCCACGTACTGTTTTTCACAAATGTTGCATGTTATTAAGTAGATCACAAAAGAAGATCTACAATTAAGGCAAGAATTTTTTTTAAAGACTTGCCCCGTAACAGTGGACCTGAAATTATCTTCCGTGTCCACTTTCGCAGATGCCACAATCTATTGTGGCAACGAAACATGCCATGCAAGGTTAGCCAAGACGATTCTCTCCTCTCCCGCTGAGGTAATTTAGTTGGTGCAATGAAATTGCCAATTGTTTTTCCTTTCTTGTACGCAAATTTACAGCGTGCCGCTGTCAAATTTGCTAGAGCATCATCAGCCCTCAAGAGGGGGATGTGTCTCTTTATTATCTTACAAATTTCGTTATATTGTTCGGAGTAATCCGTAATGAAAAGAATGTTGTCTTGGCCCTCCATTTGTGTTTTAGATTCCAACACTTTTTTGGGCATCAGCAAGTCTGCTCTATCCAGACCCTCTACTGTGTTAAAGGCCTCCCTGATTGTTTTATTATCATAGCCCTGTTCTTTCAGGCGCATGGATAAACCTGTGGCCTGTTGTTTATTGGTCTGTTGGTCTGAACAGTTTCTTTTCAGACAAATGAATTGGCCTTTAGCCACCCCCTTGAAGACACTCCTAGGATGATTGCTTCTGGCATGCAGTAGCATGTTACCAGAAATAGATTTTCTGTATACATTGGTTGCTACTGCTTTGCCATGACTTCCTGAGAGAGTCATGTCCAAGTAATTGATCTGGTCCCTATTCCATTCATGAGTGAAACTTAAATTCAGATCATTCGAATTCAGATAATCCAAAAAGGTATCATCCTGATCACCACACCAGATCATCGATGAACCTTTTATACAGCACAATACTCGAGCTGAAGGGGTTTCCACCTCCATAAATGCGGCGCTGCTCCCACCAACCCATATAAAGATTGGCATATGATGGGGCAAATTTAGCCCCCATCGCAGTGCCGCAAATCTGGAGGTAGAACACCCCCTCGAACTCAAAGTAATTGTGCTGCAATAAGAATTCTGTGACCCTAAGGGTAAACTCACAGAAGTCTGGATTCTCTCCATAATACTTCCTCATGTAGAAGGCTATAGCCTGGATACCCATCTCATGAGGTATGGATGAGTAACATAATTTATGTAAGAACTTACCTGATAAATTCATTTCTTTCATATTAGCAAGAGTCCATGAGCTAGTGACGTATGGGATATACATTCCTACCAGGAGGGGCAAAGTTTCCCAAACCTCAAAATGCCTACAAATACACCCCTCACCACACCCACAAATCAGTTTAACGAATAGCCAAGAAATGGGGTGATAAGAAAAAAGTGCGAAAGCATAAAAAATAAGGAATTGGAATAATTGTGCTTTATACAAAAAAATCATAACCACCACAAAAAAGGGTGGGCCTCATGGACTCTTGCTAATATGAAAGAAATGAATTTATCAGGTAAGTTCTTAAATAAATTATGTTTTCTTTCATGTAATTAGCAAGAGTCCATGAGCTAGTGACGTATGGGATAATGAATACCCAAGATGTGGAGCTTCCACGCAAGAGTCACTAGAGAGGGAGGGATAAAATAAAGACAGCCAATTCCGCTGAAAAATAATCCACACCCCAAAATAAAGTTTAAATCTTATAATGAAAAAAACTGAAAATATAAGCAGAAGAATCAAACTGAAACAGCTGCCTGAAGTACTTTTCTACCAAAAACTGCTTCAGAAGAAGAAAACACATCAAAATGGTAGAATTTAGTAAAAGTATGCAAAGAAGACCAGGTGGCTGCTTTGCAAATCTGATCAACCGAAGCTTCATTCCTAAACGCCCAGGAAGTAGAAACTGACCTAGTAGAATGAGCTGTAATCCTTTGAGGCGGAGTTTTACCTGACTCGACATAAGCATGATGAATCAAAGATTTTAACCAAGATGCCAAAGAAATGGCAGAGGCCTTCTGACCTTTCCTAGAACCGGAAAAGATAACAAATAGACTAGAAGTCTTTCGGAAATCCTTAGTAGCTTCAACATAATATTTCAAAGCTCTAACTACATCCAAAGAATGCAACGATCTTTCCTTAGAATTCTTAGGATTAGGACACAACGAAGGAACCACAATTTCTCTACTAATGTTGTTAGAGTTCACAACTTTAGGTAAAAATTTAAATGAAGGTCGCAACACCGCCTTATCCTGATGAAAAATCAGAAAAGGAGATTCACAAGAAAGAGCAGATAACTCTGAAACTCTTCTAGCAGAAGAGATGGCCAAAAGGAACAAGACTTTCCAAGAAAGTAATTTAATGTCCAGAGAATGCATAGGTTCAAACGGAGGAGCTTGTAAAGCCCCCAGAACCAAATTCAAACTCCGAGGAGGAGAGATTGACTTAATGACAGGTTTGATACGAACCAAAGCCTGAACAAAACAATGAATATCAGGAAGATTAGCAATCTTTCTGTGAAACAACACAGAAAGAGCAGAAATTTGTCCTTTCAAAGAACTTGCAGACAAACCTTTATCCAGACCATCCTGAAGAAATTGTAAAATTCTAGGAATTCTAAAAGAATGCCAGGAAAAATGATGAGAAGAGCACCAAGAAATGTAAGTCTTCCAGACTCGATAATATATCTTCCTAGATACAGTTTTACGAGCCTGTAACATAGTATTAATTACGGAGTCAGAGAAACCTCTATGACTGAGAATCAAGCGTTCAATCTCCATACCTTCAAATTTAAGGATTTGAGATCCTGATGGAAAAAAGGACCTTGCGATAGAAGGTCTGGTCTTAACGGAAGAGTCCACGGTTGGCAAGTAGCCATCCGAACAAGATCCGCATACCAAAACCTGTGAGGCCATGCTGGAGCCACCAGCAGACCAAACTAACGCTCCTTTAGAATCTTGGAAATCACTCTTGGAAGAAGAACTAGAGGCGGAAAGATATAAGCAGGATGATACTTCCAAGGAAGTGACAATGCATCCACTGCTTCCGCCTGAGGATCCCTGGATCTGGACAGATACCTGGGAAGCTTCTTGTTTAGATGAGAAGCCATCAGATCTATTTCTGGAAGTCCCCAGATTTGAGCAATCTGAAGAAATACTTCTGGGTGAAGAGACCATTCGCCCAGATGTAATGTTTGGCGACTGAGATAATCCGCTTCCCAATTGTCTATACCTGGAATGTGAACCGCAGAAATTAGACAGGAGCTGGATTCCGCCCATACAAGTATTCGAGATACTTCTTTCATAGCCAGAGGACTGTGAGTCCCTCCTTGATGATTGACATATGCCACAGTTGTGACATTGTCCGTCTGAAAACAAATGAATGACTCTCACTTTAGAAGAGGCCACGACTGAAGAGCTCTGAAAATCGCACGGAGTTCCAAAATGTTGATTGGTAATCTCGCCTCCTGAGATTCCCAAACCCCCTGTGCTGTCAGAGACCCCCATACAGCTCCCCAACCTGTCAGACTTGCATCTCTTGAGATCACAGTCCAGGTCGGAAGAACAAAAGAAGCCCCCTGAACTAAACAATGGTGATCTGTCCACCACGTCAGAGAGAGTCGTACGTTCGGTTTTAAAGATATTAATTGTGATATCTTTGTATAATCCCTGCACCACTGGTTCAGCATACAGAGCTGAAGAGGTTGCATGTGAAAACGAGCAAAGGGGATCGCGTCCGATGCAGCAGTCATAAGACCTAGAATTTCCATGCATAAGGCTACCGAAGGGAATGATTGAGACTGAAGGTTTCGACAGGCTGAAACCAATTTCAGACGTCTCTTGTCCGTCAACGACAGAGTCATGGACACTGAATCTATCTGGAAACCTAAAAAGGTTACCCTTGTCTGAGGAATCAACAAACTCTTTGGTAAATTGATCCTCCAACCATGTTCTTGAAGAAACGATACAAGTCGATTCGTATGAGATTTTGCTAAATGTGAAGACTGAGCAAGTACCAAGATATTGTCCAAATAAGGAAATACCACAATACCCTGTTCTCTGATTACAGATAGTAGGGCACCGAGAACCTTTGTAAAAATCCTTGGAGCTGTTGCTAGGCCGAATGGCAGAGCCACAAACTGGTAATGCTTGTCTAGAAAAGAGAATCTCAGAAACTGAAAGTGATCTGGATGAATCGGAATATGCAGATATGCATCTTGTAAATCTATTGTGGACATATAATGCCCTTGCTGAACAAAAGGCAGAATAGTCCTTATAGTTACCATTTTGAATGTTGGTATTCTGACATAACGATTCAATATCTTTAAATCCAGTACTGGTCTGAAGGAATTCTCCTTCTTTGGTACAATGAAGAGATTTGAGTAAAACCCCAGACCCTGTTCCAGAACTGGAACTGGCAAAATTACTCCAGCCAACTCTAGATCTGAAACACATTTCAGAAACGCTTGAGCCTTCACTGGATTTATTGGAACGCGAGAAAGAAAAAATCTTCTTGCAGGAGGCCTCATCTTGAAACCTATTCTGTACCCTTGAGAAACAATGTTCTGAATCCAAAGACTGTAAATCGAATTGATCCAAATTTCTTTGAAAAATCGTAATCTGCCCCCTACCAGCTGGGCTGGAATGAGGGCCGCACCTTCATGTGGACTTGGGAGCTGGCTTTGGCTTTCTAAAAGGCTTGGATTTATTCCAGACTGGAGATGGTTTCCAAACTGATACCGTTCCTGTAGGGGAAGGTTCAGACTTTTGTTCCTTACTGTGACGAAAGGAACGAAAATGATTAGCAGCCCTATATTTATCTTTAGATTTTTTATCCTGTGGTAAAAAAGTTCCTTTCCCCCCAGTAACAGTTGAAATAATAGAATCCAACTGTGAACCAAACAATTTATTACCTTGGAAAGAAAGGGAAAGCAAAGTTGACTTAGAAGACATATCAGCATTCCAAGTTTTAAGCCATAAAGCTCTTCTAGCTAAGACATATACCTGACATCAACCCTAATGATGTCAAAGATGGCATCACAAATAAAGTTATTAGCATGTTGAAGAAGATTAACAATGCTATGAGAATTATGATCTGTTACTTGTTGTGCTAAAGCCTCCAACCAGAAAGTTGAAGCTGCAGCAACATCCGCCAAAGATATAGCAGGCCTAAGAAGATTACCTGAACATAAATAAGTTTTTCTTAGAAAGGATTCAATTTTCCTATCTAAAGGATCCTTAAAGGAAGTACTATCTGCCGTAGGAATAGTAGTACGTTTAGCAAGAGTAGAGATAGCCCCATCAACCTTAGGGATTTTGTCCCAAAACTCTAATCTGTTAGATGGCACAGGATATAATTTCTTAAACCGTTTAGAAGTAGTAAATGAATTACCCAGATTATTCCATTCCCTGGAAATTACTTAAGAAATAGCATCAGGGACGGGAAAAACCTCCGGAATAACTACAGGAGATTTAAAAACCTTGTTTAAACGTTTAGATTTAGTATCAAGAGGACCAGATTCCTCTATTTCTAATGCAATTAAGACTTCTTTAAGTAAAGAACGAATAAATTCCATTTTAAATAAATATGAAGATTTATCAGTGTCAATCTCTGAAACAGAATCCTCTGAACCAGACAAATCATCATCAGAAACAGAATCAGAATGATGATGTTCATTTAAAAATTCATCTGGAAAATGAGAAGTTTTAAAAGACCTTTTACGTTTACTGGAAGGAGGAATAACAGACATAGCCTTCCTAATAGATTTAGAAACAAAATCTCTTATATTAACAGGAACACCCTGAGTATTAGATGTTGAAGGAACAGCAACAGGTAATTGAACATTACTAAAGGAAATATTATCTGCATTAGCAAGTTTATCATGACATTTATCACAAACGACAGCCGGAGGGACAGTTACCACAAGTTTACAACAAATACACTTAACTTTGGTAGATCCAGCATCAGGCAGCGATTTTCCAGAAGTAGCTTCTGATTCAGGGTCAATCTTAGACATCTTGCAATATGTAATAGAAAAAACAACATATAAAGCAAAATTTATCAAATTCCTTAAATGACAGTTTCAGGAATGGGAAAAAATGCCAATGAACAAGCTTCTAGCAACCAGAAGCAAATAAACAACTAGACTTAAATAATGTGGAGACAATAATGACGCCCATATTTTTTAGCGCCAAAAAAGACGCCCACATTATTTGGCGCTTAAATGCTTTTGGCGCCAAAAATGACGCCACATCCGGTGACGCCGACATTTTTGGCGCAAAAACGTCAAAAACATGACACAACTTCCGGCGACAAGTATGACGCCGGAAATGGCAAAGAAAATTTTTTGCGCCACAGGAAAAAACAGAATTTATGTTTACCTGATAAATTACTTTCTCCAACGGTGTGTCCGGTCCA
Organism: Bombina bombina; assembly: GCF_027579735.1. Lineage (NCBI taxonomy): Eukaryota > Metazoa > Chordata > Amphibia > Anura > Bombinatoridae > Bombina > Bombina bombina. The sequence continues at coordinate 1,031,510,732 of NC_069501.1, forward strand.
CGGCGTCATCCTTACTTGTGGGATATTCTCTTCCCCAACAGGAAATGGCAAAGAGCCCAGCAAAGCTGGTCACATGATCCCTCCTAAGCTCCGCCTACCCCAGTCATTCGACCGACGTTAAGGAGGAATATTTGCATAGGAGAAACCATATGATACCGTGGTGACTGTAGTTAAAGAAAATAAATTATCAGACCTGATTAAAAAACCAGGGCGGGCCGTGGACCGGACACACCGTTGGAGAAAGTAATTTATCAGGTAAACATAAATTCTGTTTTCTCCAACATAGGTGTGTCCGGTCCACGGCGTCATCCTTACTTGTGGGAACCAATACCAAAGCTTTAGGACACGGATGAAGGGAGGGAGCAAATCAGGTCACCTAAATGGAAGGCACCACGGCTTGCAAAACCTTTCTCCCAAAAATAGCCTCAGAAGAAGCAAAAGTATCAAACTTGTAAAATTTGGTAAAAGTGTGCAGTGAAGACCAAGTCGCTGCCCTACATATCTGATCAACAGAAGCCTCGTTCTTGAAGGCCCATGTGGAAGCCACAGCCCTAGTGGAATGAGCTGTGATTCTTTCAGGAGGCTGCCGTCCGGCAGTCTCGTAAGCCAATCTGATGATGCTTTTAATCCAAAAAGAGAGAGAGGTAGAAGTTGCTTTTTGACCTCTCCTTTTACCAGAATAAACAACAAACAAGGAAGATGTTTGTCTAAAATCCTTTGTAGCATCTAAATAGAATTTTAGAGCGCGAACAACATCCAAATTGTGCAACAAACGTTCCTTCTTCGAAACTGGTTTCGGACACAGAGAAGGCACGACTATCTCCTGGTTAATGTTTTTGTTAGAAACAACTTTTGGAAGAAAACCAGGTTTACTACGTAAAACCACCTTATCTGCATGGAACACCAGATAAGGAGGAGAACACTGCAGAGCAGATAATTCTGAAACTCTTCTAGCAGAAGAAATTGCAACCAAAAACAAAACTTTCCAAGAAAATAACTTAATATCAACGGAATGTAAGGGTTCAAACGGAACCCCCTGAAGAACTGAAAGAACTAAGTTGAGACTCCAAGGAGGAGTCAAAGGTTTGTAAACAGGCTTGATTCTAACCAGAGCCTGAACAAAGGCTTGAACATCTGGCACAGCTGCCAGCTTTTTGTGAAGTAACACAGACAAGGCAGAAATCTGTCCCTTCAAGGAACTTGCAGATAATCCTTTCTCCAATCCTTCTTGAAGGAAGGATAGAATCTTAGGAATCTTAACCTTGTCCCAAGGGAATCCTTTAGATTCGCACCAACAGATATATTTTTTCCAAATTTTGTGGTAAATTTTTCTAGTTACAGGCTTTCTGGCCTGAACAAGAGTATCAATAACAGAATCTGAGAACCCTCGCTTTGATAAGATCAAGCGTTCAATCTCCAAGCAGTCAGCTGGAGTGAGACCAGATTCGGATGTTCGAACGGACCTTGAACAAGAAGGTCTCGTCTCAAAGGTAGCTTCCATGGTGGAGCCGATGACATATTCACCAGATCTGCATACCAAGTCCTGCGTGGCCACGCAGGAGCTATCAAGATCACCGACGCCCTCTCCTGATTGATCCTGGCTACCAGCCTGGGGATGAGAGGAAACGGCGGGAATACATAAGCTAGTTTGAAGGTCCAAGGTGCTACTAGTGCATCTACTAGAGTCGCCTTGGGATCCCTGGATCTGGACCCGTAGCAAGGAACCTTGAAGTTCTGACGAGAGGCCATCAGATCCATGTCTGGAATGCCCCACAGTTGAGTGATTTGGGCAAAGATTTCCGGATGGAGTTCCCACTCCCCCGGATGCAATGTCTGACGACTCAGAAAATCCGCTTCCCAATTTTCCACTCCTGGGATGTGGATTGCAGACAGGTGGCAGGAGTGAGTCTCCGCCCATAGAATGATTTTGGTCACTTCTTCCATCGCCAGGGAACTCCTTGTTCCCCCCTGATGGTTGATGTACGCAACAGTCGTCATGTTGTCTGATTGAAACCGTATGAACTTGGCCCTCGCTAGCTGAGGCCAAGCCTTGAGAGCATTGAATATCGCTCTCAGTTCCAGAATATTTATCGGTAGAAGAGATTCTTCCCGAGACCAAAGACCCTGAGCTTTCAGGGATCCCCAGACCGCGCCCCAGCCCATCAGACTGGCGTCGGTCGTGACAATGACCCACTCTGGCCTGCGGAAGGTCATCCCTTGTGACAGGTTGTCCAGGGACAGCCACCAACGGAGTGAGTCTCTGGTCCTCTGATTTACTTGTATCTTCGGAGACAAGTCTGTATAGTCCCCATTCCACTGACTGAGCATGCACAGTTGTAATGGTCTTAGATGAATGCGCGCAAAAGGAACTATGTCCATTGCCGCTACCATCAAACCTATCACTTCCATGCACTGCGCTATGGAAGGAAGAGGAACGGAATGAAGTGTCCGACAAGAGTTTAGAAGTTTTGTTTTTCTGGCCTCTGTCAGAAAAATCCTCATTTCTAAGGAGTCTATTATTGTTCCCAAGAAGGGAACCCTTGTCGACGGAGATAGAGAACTCTTTTCCACGTTCACTTTCCATCCGTGAGATCTGAGAAAGGCCAGGACTATGTCCGTGTGAGCCTTTGCTTGAGGAAGGGACGACGCTTGAATCAGAATGTCGTCCAAGTAAGGTACTACTGCAATGCCCCTTGGTCTTAGCACCGCTAGAAGGGACCCTAGTACCTTTGTGAAAATCCTTGGAGCAGTGGCTAATCCGAAAGGAAGCGCCACGAACTGGTAATGCTTGTCCAGGAATGCGAACCTTAGGAACCGATGATGTTCCTTGTGGATAGGAATATGTAGATACGCATCCTTTAAATCCACCGTGGTCATGAATTGACCTTCCTGGATGGAAGGAAGAATTGTTCGAATGGTTTCCATTTTGAACGATGGAACCTTGAGAAACTTGTTTAGGATCTTGAGATCTAAGATTGGTCTGAACGTTCCCTCTTTTTTGGGAACTATGAACAGATTGGAGTAGAACCCCATCCCTTGTTCTCCTAATGGAACAGGATGAATCACTCCCATTTTTAACAGGTCATCTACACAATGTAAAAATGCCTGTCTTTTTATGTGGTCTGAAGACAACTGAGACCTGTGGAACCTCCCCCTTGGGGGAAGCCCCTTGAATTCCAGAAGATAACCTTGGGAGACTATTTCTAGTGCCCAAGGATCCAGAACATCTCTTGCCCAAGCCTGAGCGAAGAGAGAGAGTCTGCCCCCCACCAGATCCGGTCCCGGATCGGGGGCCAACATTTCATGCTGTCTTGGTAGCAGTGGCAGGTTTCTTGGCCTGCTTTCCCTTGTTCCAGCCTTGCATTGGTCTCCAGGCTGGCTTGGCTTGAGAAGTATTACCCTCTTGCTTAGAGGACGTAGCACTTTGGGCTGGTCCGTTTCTACGAAAGGGACGAAAATTAGGTTTATTTTTGGCCTTGAAAGACCGATCCTGAGGAAGGGCGTGGCCCTTACCCCCAGTGATATCAGAGATAATCTCTTTCAAGTCAGGGCCAAACAGCGTTTTCCCCTTGAAAGGAATGTTAAGTAGTTTGTTCTTGGAAGACGCATCAGCTGACCAAGATTTCAACCAAAGCGCTCTGCGCGCCACAATAGCAAACCCAGAATTCTTAGCCGCTAACCTAGTCAATTGCAAAGTGGCGTCTAGGGTGAAAGAATTAGCCAATTTGAGAGCACGGATTCTGTCCATAATCTCCTCATAAGGAGGAGAATCACTATCGACCGCCTTTACTAGCTCATCGAACCAGAAACACGCGGCTGTAGTGACAGGGACAATGCATGAAATTGGTTGTAGAAGGTAACCCTGCTGAACAAACATCTTTTTAAGTAAACCTTCTAATTTTTTATCCATAGGATCTTTGAAAGCACAACTATCTTCTATGGGTATAGTGGTGCGTTTGTTTAAAGTAGAAACCGCTCCCTCGACCTTGGGGACTGTCTGCCATAAGTCCTTTCTGGGGTCGACCATAGGAAACAATTTTTTAAATATGGGGGGAGGGACGAAAGGTATACCGGGCCTTTCCCATTCTTTATTTACAATGTCTGCCACCCGCTTGGGTATAGGAAAAGCTTCTGGGAGCCCCGGGACCTCTAGGAACTTGTCCATTTTACATAGTTTCTCTGGGATGATCACATTCTCACAATCATCCAGAGTGGATAATACCTCCTTAAGCAGAGCGCGGAGATGTTCCAACTTAAATTTAAATCACATCGGGTTCAGCTTGTTGAGAAATTTTCCCTGAATCTGAAATTTCTCCCTCAGACAAAACCTCCCTGGCCCCCTCAGACTGGTGTAGGGGCATTTCAGAACCATTATCATCAGCGTCATCATGCTCTTCAGTATCTAAAACAGAGCAGTCGCGCTTACGCTGATAAGTGGGCATTTTGGCTAAAATGTTTTTGATAGAATTATCCATTACAGCCGTTAATTGTTGCATAGTAAGGAGAATTGGCGCGCTAGATGTACTAGGGGCCTCCTGAGTGGGCAAGACTCGTGTAGACGAAGGAGGGAATGATGCAGTACCATGCTTACTCCCCTCACTTGAGGAATCATCTTGGGCATCATTTTCATTGTCACATAAATCACATTTATTTAAATGAGAAGGAACCCTGGCTTCCCCACATTCAGAACACAGTCTATCTGGTAGTTCAGACATGTTAAACAGGCATAAACTTGATAACAAAGAACAAAAAACGTTTTAAAATGAAACCGTTACTGTCACTTTAAATTTTAAACTGAACACACTTTATTACTGCAATTGCGAAAAAGTATGAAGGAATTGTTCAAAATTCACCAAAATTTCACCACAGTGTCTTAAAGCCTTAAAAGTATTGCACACCAAATTTGGAAGCTTTAACCCTTAAAATAACGGAACCGGAGCCGTTTTTAACTTTAACCCCTTTACAGTCCCTGGTATCTGCTTTGCTGAGACCCAACCAAGCCCAAAGGGGAATACGATACCAAATGACGCCTTCAGAAAGTCTTTTCTATGTATCAGAGCTCCTCACACATGCGACTGCATGTCATGCCTCTCAAAAACAAGTGCGCAATACCGGGGCGAAAATGAGGCTCTGCCTATGATTAGGGAAAGCCCCTAAAGAATAAGGTGTCTAAAACAGTGCCTGCCGATATAATTTTACCAAAATACCCAGATTAAATGATTCCTCAAGGCTAAATATGTGTAATATATGAATCGATTTAGCCCAGAAAAAGTCTACAGTCTTAATAAGCCCTTGTGAAGCCCTTATTTACTATCTTAATAAACATGGCTTACCGGATCCCATAGGGAAAATGACAGCTTCCAGCATTACATCGTCTTGTTAGAATGTGTCATACCTCAAGCAGCAAAAGACTGCTCACTGTTCCCCCAACTGAAGTTAATTCCTCTCAACAGTCCTGTGTGGAACAGCCATGGATTTTAGTAACGGTTGCTAAAATCATTTTCCTCTCACAAACAGAAATCTTCATCTCTTTTCTGTTTCAGAGTAAATAGTACATACCAGCACTATTTTAAAATAACAAACTCTTGATTGAATAATAAAAACTACAGTTAAACACTAAAAAACTCTAAGCCATCTCCGTGGAGATGTTGCCTGTACAACGGCAAAGAGAATGACTGGGGTAGGCGGAGCCTAGGAGGGATCATGTGACCAGCTTTGCTGGGCTCTTTGCCATTTCCTGTTGGGGAAGAGAATATCCCACAAGTAAGGATGACGCCGTGGACCGGACACACCTATGTTGGAGAAAAGTCAAATTTTAAGGTAAGAAAAATTTATTAGTTCATATGCATTATCCCAAATAATGAAACTGACTGTCTGAAATAAGGAATATCGAACATCCTGAATCAAGGCAAATAAATGTTTAAACACATATATTTAGAACTTTATATAAAAGTGCCCAACCATAGCTTAGAGTGTCACAAAAAATAAGACTTACTTACCCCAGGACACTCATCTACATATAGTAGAAAGCCTAACCAGTACTGAAACGAGAATCAGTAGAGGTAATGGTATATATAAGAGTATATCGTCGATCTGAAAAGGGAGGTAAGAGATGAATCTCTACGACCTATAACAGAGAACCTATGAAATAGACCCCGTAGAAGGAGATCATTGAATTCAAATAGGCAATACTCTCTTCACATCCCTCTGACATTCACTGCACACTGAGAGGAAAACCGGGCTCCAGCCTGCTGCGAAGCGCATATCAACGAAGAATCTAGCACAAACTTACTTTACCACCTCCACGGGAGGCAAAGTTTGTAAAACTGATTTGTGGGTGTGGTGAGGGGTGTATTTGTAGGCATTTTGAGGTTTGGGAAACTTTGCCCCTCCTGGTAGGAATGTATATCCCATACGTCACTAGCTCATGGACTCTTGCTAATTACATGAAAGAAATAAAGATTTTACATCTATTGTTAGCCATTTATATTCTTTGTTCCAGGTTATATTGGAAACCAGATTCAAAATGAGAGTGGAATATTTAACATAACTCCACAAGTCCATAACCATTGGCTGTAATATTAAATCCAGCCATTCTGACAGATGTTCAGTCAGGGACCCTATACCACTTACGATAGGTCTTCCTGTTACATTGGTTATGGACTTGTGGACTTTGGGGAGAGGGTTGAAAACTGGAATAACCGGGTTATCAACCAACAAGTACTCACATGTATCTGTATCTAGGAAGCCAGCATGTTCCCCATCATCTACCAAGTCTTTCAATTTCCTGTGGAGCTCTCGTGACCGCAGTATTGAACCGGAAGTCCTCTTGATTCTATTCCGTTCATTGGTCCGCTCCACAACTTGCTTCAGGATTGGGTGAAAGTCGTCCCTCGGTCACTCCGCGAAGCTGTCAGCTCGTATACTCACGGAGCAAAGTATGGGGGTATCCTCCGGCTGTGCTGCACTTGGAATAGTCATAGTCGCAAACCATTCAATCAGGAAACACGAAAAGGAGCACCAGCCGGGAGCCTCTTGTAAAAATGTAATTCTTTATTTCTCACAAAGTAAAAACAAGCCTGTCACACAGACCATAGTGTTGCGAAAGCAATGACAATGAAGTCAGCATTAGAAGCACAAGCTGATGCGTTTCGTCTGTTGCCGTAGTCGTAGCTGCTGGCTTCTAATCCTGAAACTCAACTTTTAAAATACACATGCTGCTTCTGATTGGTTGTCTGTAAATTACATAATTAAAGACATATTATGTTATTAACTATTGCTAGCACTCTAATCTGCCTGCAACAGAGATCTATTTAACCAAGGAATAAAAGACACGTAGTTAGATTAGTACAATTTTGTTGATAAGGTATCTAAATACATTCATCTTGAGCATTCATATGATGAAGTATAATTACATTGTCTTATCTCTTTGCAAAAATCTCTTACCAAGTAAAACTGCACTACATTTAACTTTGGCGCCCCCTAATTAAACAAAAATAATTTGGTGTTAATTTTACACCTAGGGAAATAAAGGGTATACTCCAAACACTATGTGTTCAAACTTGTAAACCCTATATTGGAATTCATTGATTAATAGAAGGTTATACTAGATGTAAATTAAGTTTACTTATGTCTATTCTTTGGTTGGAATATGAAGTGTGATGTTGCGAATTTTATTTACATTTAAACAAATTCATAAAAAGCGTAATAAATTTGTCTTCCCATGTATTAAGTAATATTGAAATAAAAGTACTAAGCATGGGTTTGAATTTTGTACCGACTAATTCTTTCAACCTTTTTAACACCTTATTAGATGTAAATAGGTTTATCAGAAAGGTAACTCAAGAAGCATTTTTCCAATAGACCACACACAATTGACACTGTGAGGAATCCTAGTATGGGTGGTACCAACAGCCCGGGACTAGAGACTTTTGACTTTCAGGATTTGTGTGGATTATCTACACTTGAATCCTTGATGGGTGATGGGGAAACATCAATTCACACAGAGCTGTTTCCCTATCCTAAACTTAAAAACAAATCTGTTTTTTACCCTATACACAGCAGGGGCCCCATCATAGAAAAATTCCAGAAAAGAGTGGAATCTGATTTAACCACTCTGCATTACAAAATGAATAAACCAAAATACAATCTATCCTTTATGGAAAGGCAAGTGTTGGAAGATTTGAACAAAAATAGTGATTTGGTCATAAGGGCAGCCGACAAAGGGGGTTCGGTAGTAGTTATGTACCAGGCTGCCTTTGTGAATGAAGCACTCAGACAACTCCAAGACCCTTGTAATTACAGGAGTCTTGTGGGTGATCCCAGAAATTTAAAGAGGAAATTGAAAGACTTGGTAGATGATGGGGAACATGCTGGCTTCCTAGATACAGATACATGTGAGTATAAAAGAAGATTTAATCTAGAGGCTATCAGATCTATGTCTGAGCACCCCAAATGATCCATTATCTGACTGAAGACATCCAGATGAAGAGACCACTCTCCCGGATGCAGAGACTGACGACTGAGAAAATCTGCTTCCCAATTGTCCACTCCTGGAATATGAACAGCAGAAATCAGACAGCAATTGACTTCTGCCTGGAAAGAATTTGAGATATTTCATAGCAAAGGAACTGTGAGTTCCCCCCGATGATGGAGATATGCTAATGATATAATATTGTCTAACTGAAAACAGACATGAGATTCCCTTTTCAATAGAGGCCAACTCTGAAGAGCCTTAAAAAATGTTCAGAGTTCAACCCCAACATGAAAGAATTGCATCTGTAGTGAACACAGACCAAGTAGGACGGATAAAAGAAGCCCCTTGCATAATAAGCTGATGGCTCAGCCACCAAGAGAGATACTGACTTGTCCTGAAATCTAGATGAATCATTTGAGATAGTTGAGTATGATATCTGCACCATTACCATAGCATACAAAGCTGCAGAGGCCTCATATGGAAGCGAGCAAACAGAATAGCATCCGAGGCTGCAATCATGAGACCTAACACCTTCATGCAGAGAGCAACTGAAGGAAAAGAGAGAGACTGAAGGTTCTGACAGGTAAACATTAACTTTAACCGCCTTTGCTCTATCAAATAAAGTCTCATAGAGAATGAATCTATCTGAACCCCCAGAAAAGCAACCTCTGTCTGAGAAACCAGTGAACTTTTTAGAAAATTCACTTTCCAACAATGTTGTTGAAGAAACAACAGTCTGCTGGTGTGAAGTTCTGCTAAATTTAAATATGGAGCTTGAACCAAGATTTTGCCCAGGGAAGGAAGCACCGCAATCACCTGAGATCTGATTATCATTAAAAGGATACCCAGATTCTTGGAGAATATTTCTGGGAGCTGGAGCCAGACCAAATGGTAGAGCTACAAAGTGAAAATGCTTGTCCAGAACAAACCTTAGAAACTGATGATTTTCCTTATGTTTCAGAGCATGGAGGTAAGCATCCTTTAAATCTATTGTGGATATAAACTAACCTTGCTGAACAAAAGGCATAATAGTCAGACTAGTTTCCATTCTGAAAGTAGAGACTCTGACAAACTTGTTCATAGCTTTTAGATCCAAAAATTCCCTCCTTCTTTGCAACCCATTCCCTGTTTCTGCAAGTGAATGTGAAAACTCACAGCGATAGTTTCTAGATCCAAAACTGAATGAAAAAAATTCTGTACCTTAACAGGATTTTGTGGTACATTGGACAGAAAAAAATGCCCTCTACCAAAGCCTCTGGATTGTAGGCCGCATCATCATGCAGACTTGAATGAGAGAGTGGAACAAGTCAAAACAGAACAAGAATTCCAGTTAGAACTAGGCTTCCAGACAGAACCAGAGGAACCTTGCTTCTGAGCAAAGGAATCGGTTTTCTGTGCCTTGTTCTGACAAAAGGGACGGAAACGATTCTGAGGCTTAGATTTACCTTTGGACTTTTTGTCCTGAGGAAGGAAAGCTCCTTTACTACCAAACACAGTAGAAATAATGGAATCCAAACCAGTACCAAATAAAATATTTCCCTGAAAAGAAAGAGATAAAAGCCTGGGTTTAGAAACCATGTCAGCAGGCCAAGATTTCAACCATAAATCACTTCTAGAAATGAAAGCAAAAGACATACTTTTAGCATTCATTTTAATATAAAAAATAGCATCACAAGTGAAAGAATTTGCACATTTGAGCAACTCTAAATGGTTAAAAAAAAGTCTTCACTAGCAGAATCCTCATTAAACTACCCAGAAAGACTATTCAACCAAAATGAAGAAGCAGCAGCCACATCAACAATAGATACTGCTGGTCTGGTTACCCTCCTATGGAAGGATTCCAAATTCCTATCTAAAGGGTCTTTAAAGGAAGAACTATCTTCCAATGGAATGGTAAGTACGTCTAGCCAGAGTATAAATGCCCCGTCTACCTTGGGAAAAGTTTCCCAAAGCTCAATATTAGAAGCCGGTTAAGGATACATCATTTCTCATCTTGCAAAAGATTTCATCCAATATTCGGATATAATCTCAAAGACCACATTAGGGATAGGAAATACAAAAGGGGTTTTAACCATGGGTTAAAAAAACAGCATTGTCCATGATTAACAGGTTTATCTCCATCTACTTTAAAATCCTTATCCTCTAAAGAAACCAAATATTTTTTTTTTTTTTAAAAGAGAACAAATATGCTCAACTTTAAATGAATAAGAGGAGATTTCATTTTCATGATCAGAAGTTAATTCTTCATCCCTCTGAGGACACATTAGCTTCACAAGTTGAAACATTAACCTCATTAGGCTTAGAACTAGATCAATTCTTAACTGACCTTTTACGCTTACTTAAAGGAGGCATGGCCACCAACATTTCAGATACAGTTGTACGAAGCAGATCCTTAAATTCAGGAGTGAAAAAAGTAGAATCATCCTGAAAACAGAAGGAACAATGATAACTTTTTGAAGCAAAAGCAGCACTAGACTGGTCAGAATGCATTAAAATATTAATACATTTAGTAAATAAATTTGCTGGAGGAAAAATCTCAGCATACTTAATAAATAATTTTAACACCACTAAAAAAAAAAAACAAGTGCTCAAATGACTAAGATTCAAAAGCAGATTTAGGGACAGAATCAAATTGCTCCATAACTGCAGTAAAACTAATAAAGTTAAATGCAGAAAAAAAACAATCAAAGTTAAATGATAATATCCCCATTAAAAGAGCTCTTGAGAAAGGGGAAACACCTCTGAAAACTTATACCTGATCATTTTCTTTTCTTTAGATGTAAAGAGTCCACAGCTGCATTCATTACTTTTGGGAAATAAGAACCTGGCCACCAGAAGGAGGCAAAGACACCCTAGCCAAAGGCTTAAATACTCCTCCCACTTCCCTAATCCCCAAGTCATTCTGCCGATGAACAAGGAACAGTAGAAGAAATACCAGGGTGAAAAGGTTCCAGAAAAATAAAAACTAAGACGCCCCACAGAAAAAATACGGGTGGGGAGCTGTGGACTCTTTCCATCTGAAGAAAAGAAAATTATCAGGTAAGCATAATTTAAGTTTTTCTTCATAAACTGAAGAGTCCACAGCTGCATTCATTACTTTTGGGAAAACAATACACAAGCTATAGAGGACACTGAATGCAAAGACGGGAGGGTACAATAGGCGGCCCATTCTGAGGGCACCAGGCCTGAAAAAACCACAAGCCAACTAAACCCTGCTTTGTCTGAGTCAAGCAAAATAACTAGAAGGAAAAGGCCCCAAGGACACTGACCCGCAGATAGTCCGAAGACCTAACTAGAGACCACAAGTAGACTCACCGAGCCAACACTCCACAAGGAGAACCGTCGCCCAGCAGTCGGTCCCCATACTAGTACAGTACCAAAATTCCCCAAAAAGGAGAGGACAAGGGTAAAGCAAGGAATACCAAAAAAGTACAGCAAAATCCATAAAGGAAAAACCCCCCCTAAAAAGAAGGGCAAGTCCACAGAGACCCCGAATAGATCCCGAGAACAAGGGGAGATGACACCCAATCAGCAGGAGAAGAAACATCTCCCAAACATCGTGCAACAGAACCGAAAAAGACAGCTGAAAAACAAAGTCCTCAAAACGTCAGAACTCAGAGACTGAGCAAAACAGAAAATTACAAGCAGCAAACTCATATGGAAACATCTGAGACCAATAAGATGCTGCCATCCATAGGAAGACATAGAGAAAACACTATTCTTAAGGAAGAAACGGCCCAAGACAGATTGCCCAACCTCCAAGAAGAGGACACTCTCCAGCCAATCTAGGCCGCTAAGCCTAACTACAGATCGTATAGGGGGAGAGGCACAGAACCTCAAAAAAAAAAAAAAAAAGAGAAGAGAAGGTCCACTGTCACCCCCAAGACCTGAAGATGAACAACAGATCTCAGATCCTACACCTAGCCAGACCAGCCCAAGCAACGGCAGATCTGAAGTAAAAGAACCAAAAAGGAATCCCAAACCGGCCTCCAAAAGGGCAGAAGAATGGACACAGCCACCTCAATCTAAAGACAAACGAGCAGGCGATAGACCCAAGGAGATCTAGCAAGGCCACCTGACTAAGTCTCAATGTGGAGCAAGCAGCTCCCCAGATGGAAAGGAACAACTCAAAGAGCAGACCAATCCCTGAACCAGATAAACATCTGTTCCAACCTTCCGAACACAGGAGGGGCCCCCAAAAAGGGAACCACACCTCCGTAAGGAGGATAAAGAGCCCTCTGAAGAGGAGAATGTCGATAAACACCTGCCCATAAGACAGGAAGACGTAGGAAGAACCGAGAGGACACAAGGCCACGTCACTGACGAACACAGAAGAACCCCTTAAAACACCATTGTGCTAGCACACATACCGGCCAGATAGGTCAGCATGCTAAGGCACTGTGGCTGAGCTCTATAGCAACCCAAGGGTTGCAGGTTTGATCCCCGGCGAGGTCCACTCAGCCTTTCATCCTTCCAAAGTTGATAAATTGTTCAGCGCCTTGAGACCCTTACGGGTAATTAGCTGCGCTTTACAAGTACCCAATACATACATACACATACCAGGCGCAAAAGTGACAGCTGAGCAACCGCAAACCTTCCGTTTGCTAGGCAGGAAAGCCCACCATCAGGTCACATTAGTTGGCTGTCCCAGGGGAACCGTATCGTCCGGCACAAGACAACGCCAAAGGAGCCCCGGCTCTCAATAAATCTGGCCAAGTTGTAAAACAGAACAGCCAGAACAAGGGTGAAGCCCAAGTACCCGGGAAACTGGAACCCCCAGGCCAGTCCTAGGATCATAAGGTCCGGTAACATCCCACGGGGGGATCCCAAAAGAGAAAACGCAGAGTAAAAACATTGACAATCGGAAGATCAGGACAAGATGCCCGGGCCCCACAAATGTTTGGATCAAACAATCTTCCAGACACATAAATTCCCCGTCTGATATAAAAAAACAGACTTCCCAGAGAAAAATCCAGAATAAACCTGATAACAAGAGCAAGAAGCCCTTGCAAGTCTCGACCCAAAGGGAAGAGACCATCCCTTGCAGGAACCCAACACTCCAAAGAGCCAGGGCCATAAAAGGACACTAGAGCTAACAGGAGTCCAAACATCATTAACATGATTGTGCTTGAAAGAGCGGCTAATCTCCCTAAGGGACACAAGGTGCTGCCCATTTTATACACCTTGAAAGGAGGAAAGGCTGAGTAGACCTAGCCGGGGATCGAACTAGCAACCCTAGTTACAGGGTAGCCACAGAGCATTAGAATGCTGAGCTAGCTGTCCAGCTAGCCCCGAGCTCCAGACACAAGGGGAACAGAGAGGACAAGTCACCCGAGCAGAGCAACATCAACCCTCCACATTACCTCAGATTAGAAGTCAGAGGACAGTAAAACATGGGTTTGGATACCACTGGGATGGCAATACCTAAACCATATGAGTGGAAAACCACTAGGACCTCTTCTATCCCAGGAAGGAGATGCAGAACATTCCCAACACCAGGGCCGGACCCCTAACCGGAGCCCAAAAAGACCTCACTGTCTAAAGTCCTGAAAAAGGAACAACCAACTCCCAAAAAGAATCCAAGTCCCCCGAAGGCAAACCATCCACAAGGAGAAACTGACAATCCAAGAGGTCTCAATGAAGAAGAGAACCACTAAAGGAACAAATCCAAAAAGGACAATTTCTTAAAGCAACAACGCCACGACAGGCAGAAAAGAGGCGCTAAATCCTCTAATTTTCCCACCACGTGGAAAGTAATACTCTAGGTTACAAGGGTATTGGAAGCAACAGAGAGTGGCGCAGCAAAATTCACTGACCCAGTCACCAGAGAAACGGATATTTAGGACTGAAACAATCCCAAGAGCAACATGGACCCGTAAGTCCTCTTGAGAATGCTTAGCTGAAACTTGTAAAACAAATAACAAGAAACATAACAATGTTAAGCACTCGGCAACCCTACCTGACCAGCAAGGTATATTAGGCGCCACGTGTCTGAATAAGCCGCGAGACAGAAGATCTGAACCCAAGCAGGACTAGCCTGCAACCAGGGTCATAACTGCCAAGCTGGCTATATCTGCCCTCAGAGAGGGAGGAAGAAAAACAGACAAACATGGGACTAACTAACGTGTCCCGAACCACTTCCGTAGAAGCAAACAGCAAGTATTGATCTTAGAGAAATTCCCGCAAGAAACATAGTATGAAAAATAAAAATAAAATTCATCCTAACCAGGTAAAATAAAATGACAGTCAACCAGAGGGTTAACGCCCAAAAGAACAGAAAGATCTGCATGACTAGCCTAACGGAAACCCTGTTCTTCCAACAAAAGTGGGAAGGATCTCGATAACAAGACTTAAAGGAGATTACTTCATCCCCCCATGTCTATCGAGGTGAGCCATTCGAAGGAGACTGATGAGTCCCGTAACCGAGAAAGGTAGGGTCCCCAAACAGCTCAAAAACGTGTCTGACTAGAACACGAAGGTGAGGCAGCCTGCAACGAAAGGCACAACACTCAGGAACAGTTACACCCGCAGGGAACTGCACATGCCCTACTGTGGCCGAGAGACCTAGGGCAACCGGGCACGAACACAATTGCAAATAAACATCTGGACCTTGTAGATGCGCAAGCGCCAAAAGTATGTAAAGGCGAAAACGTGCCACAACCTCCAGGGGGAACAATCCACCCTTCGAGGAGGAAAAATCATAACCTGGGTTACCCGCATGTGTAGTAGTACGCATGTGTAGTAGTAGGGAGCGGTAGGGAACTTGCCTCCCGGAGAACAGGGCCCCCCGAGGCGGATCGCTCAGCAGTCTCTTGAATCCCCGAGCCCGAGGAACAAGGCGCTCTAGAACGGCCTAAAGAACATAACTGACTGACCAGGCCAATTCGCATTCTTCAAAGCACGAAGAATCTGAATCAGAAAGTTGACCAAACTCAACATCAGTATCCTCCATAACTGGATCAAAGATACCCAAAAATGGACTATATATAAAACAACTTAAACAGCACCTGACACCCACAATGGATGGGGCACTCACCACCTCCTATGTACCAGACACCAGCGGACTAGAATTTTCCATCGCCACACAGTCAGGAATGCGGAAATGGGAGACCAGAACGTAAACATGCTCTGTTACAAGGTAAACCTTACAGTCCAACAAAAGCGCGCCCAACCGCAAGGTTGCATCACTTCGAAAGGCTGTTATGTTCTAAGCCACAAGCCCAGTTAACACTACACATAAGCAGGTTGAATCACATAACAAACATGATTAAAACCCCTCTGTACAATTATCCCCCTCAGGAGATATTAACCCTTGATTCCAAGATACTAAAAGAGTCCCTCTGAAACCCTGTATTTTTTTATGTGAGTTTGCAGGAACAAATGAGTTACAATAAATTCATGAAGAAGTACAATGAAACGATCTTACCGGAATCTACATCGTGGAACAGGAACATGGCACATCAAGTGTGATGGATTGCAGCCTCGCCTCCGCCATGGACTTGAGAGAAAGAAGCAGTCAGCGAAGCAAAGTTCGACAACGCAGATTGTTTGAGAAGCTGTTAACATGAGTCGGGATGGTTTTGCAGAAAGACTCTTCCTGCATCTCCGGACTCTAACTTTCATCCAAGCCATCACTAAGAGACTGAAAAAACAAAAACAACTTCTGACACTTCTCTGCCAACCTCCTGGGACGAAAGGCAAAGAATGACTGGGGGATGAGGAAAGTGGGAGGAGTATTTAAGCCTTTGGCTGGGGTGTCTTTGCCTCCTCCTGGTGGCCAGGTTCTTATTTCACAAAAGTAATGAATGCAACTGTTAAAACTTAGTTTCATATAGATCACCTTGCATCCAGACAGCATACTTCAGAAGTGAGGCGAACATCATACGGACTTGAAACATAAAAAAAGGTCGCCAAAAAGTAAGCACATTATCATGCTGAAACACTCATATATATTTATATTAATAACCTAAACAGTTTATAGAGTGCCACATAATAAAAATAAAATAAATACTTACCTATAGGCACCTGCCACTGGAGGAAACCAGTAGAAAGCCAAAACCACTGCTGAAACATAACAGCAGCTGAAGAGGAATAGGAGTATATTGACAAATCAACAGGTCCCTGCAACCCCCATGTCAAGGCTTGTGACGAAATCCGAACTGGTAAAATATAAGCCACTACCAAATACTCCAAATAGATGGCTCCAACAAGCAACTGTACTTTGAGGGAAAATGGGACTCAACACAATCTGAGAACCCCTCTCAATGAAGAATCTGATGCACATCTTCCTTCGTCACCACTTCTAGCGGAGGCAAAGGCAAGACTGAGGTATGAGTGAGGTGGGAGAGGTTTTATAGTGCTCTTGGGGTTTGGAAGATCTTTACTTCCTCATAGTGGTAGTAAAGAGTAATTCCCAGGAGTAATGGATTGTGGATTCTCCCCACCTGTATTAAAGAAAACCTCTTTAATCTAAAGTATCCACTTTCCACCAACCTTGTATAGTGTGGATCCTGATACAGGGGACAATCTAGCTCATTTGCCAAATCCCATGTGGTCACTTACATTCTGACTGGTCTTAGAAATCCTTCTGAGAGGAAAATGTTAAACAGGAAACCTTACAAGACAAGATAGGGAAAGGTAGACTGGAATAAAACATTAAGAAGGCCCTGCTTCATAAAGAGCTTACAATCTAAAAAGATGTGAAGTTTCCTGTATAAGAGGGGTGGATGTACCCGATACCTTGGTTTCATAATCTGAAAATGAGAATCTTAAAACCTCCCCTTACATGGCAAACCAAAGTGGCTAGCTGAAAATAGTACACTTATCTGCACATCAAGAAAAGCAAAAGAGCACTACTAGAGAAAAAGGAGGCAACTAGAACTGCAAAGAAAGCTCAACATTTTGTGAGGTTTGAGGTCTTTGAGCTTCAAACCCTGAATGAATTTGTGAATAGTGAAGATGAAGAGGGATATAAGGTTGGCAGTTTCATTATGAGTAGTGGATATGAATTCATCATGATTCATGTTCATAAGCCTGATTAAAAATAATGCATTGTTAGTATAATGGGTTTTATGAAGTCTTGTAATTGACCCCAAGAGGGTTGATTAAAAAATGTGGCAATGTCATTTTTAGGGATCAGATTAAAATACGTTTCCGTGTTGCTGAGAGATGGAAAAAATGGACATTGAAGAGATATGGTGAGAAAAAGTAAAAGCTCTCTGTTGAGCACGTAGAACTGGACCAATTTCTGATGGTGCTGCCTTATTTAAAGTAAAGATAGCCATTTGAAAGGTAAAATAGTTGATGCTTAGAGTCTGCATACAGATGGAAGATGAAGTACCAACGTGTACAAATTTGGAGGAAGGAACTATAAAATCAGAATCTTACTACTAACTGAATTATGCAGTGTAAGAATGAGTAACCCCAGAGATGGTGCCTGTGAATGTATTGTATGGAGATAGTCAGTATCATACAATTTCTTCATGTGGGTGAATGTGCCTACAATATGGATGCCTGAACATAAAAATACACATAACTTTCTCTTGGTATCTCAAAGATGAAGAGTAAGTTTAAATATGTAACCAATAAAGTGCTTGGGCTTCCTATTCCATAGTGTGGTATCAAGAACATTTTAATATCTTTATTATGCATAGCCAAGCATAACACAAAGCATTCATAAATCAAAATAATTGATGTCACGCAGGACAGTCATATATTTAGAACATATAAATCAGGTAAAGAACACCTTATATAAGTTCCTGTCTTACAAGCCCTTATTAATTTGCCAGATAAGTGCTGTAAAATGTTGGCTATTTTTAACCCTATATACATAAAAATAATATTGACATAACACGAGAGAAAGAGAGAGAAAGAAAGAAAAAAAAAAGGAAGGAAGGGGGAGGGGAAAGGGGGAAAAAAGCTAAAGAAGTCCTCACAGGATCCGTGGGAGATCTAAACCCTAACCCTTAGAGAGGGGTCAAGGCCTAGATTATTCAATTTCCCAACTATTTCTTATCCAGGTGTGTGGAAATACCTGTTGTAAAACCATTTCAGCTACAAAGCTACAAATGGAGACAGAATCTGCCCTTGTAGACAGCAAGGATATGTCTTAATAATAGGTGCCCATCCTACCAGGAACTTTTTAATTCTTTTCTCAGAAACCTGATGCAGATGGAAAGATTCATAAATAATCTGAGCTTGAATATCCCTAAAGACTTGTGCAAAACTAGGTGAGCTCTTAGTTATCCAATTTTTGAAGATATTATATCTCACTATTAATATAATATAGTATTTAAGATCCATATTCTTGAACAATACCTGGGGTTAGGGAATAGTAAAACTATATTTTCCTTCATAGAATCTATTAAACCAAAATTGGACCGACCTTCTGCCATAATTCACGTATTTTAGGACAGGACCATAACATATGCGGAAGATCCGCTCTAATATAAGAACAATGCGCACACTTAAAAACTTCATTCGGATAAAATTTAAACAGTTTAGCTGGAGAAATATAGTAATTATTTATTAATTTGAGATGAGATTCTTTCCAGCTGACCGAAACAGGATATCTGGCCACCACAGAGAGACTATTAAATATCTTCTCTCGATCCATTGTTGGAATATATGGTAGCCAGAAATTAATCAATGTATCATCCTCTAATATACCTTGTTTGGTGAGCATGACATGATATCATAAATTAAAGAAATCGATGCATCCCTAGCTATATATTTTTGAATGAAGATCTTCACCTCGGACCAATCAGACCTAATAGGCGTCTGACATTTTTGAGAACAGATAAAATGGCGTATTTGAAAAAACGCAAACCAATTCATCCTTGGCAGAGAAAACTGTTCAAGAAAAGTTTCCTATGGAAGTACCTGAAATTCATTATTTAGTAATTGGACATATTGGAGACCTTTAAGCTGCCATTCTTGAAAGCATTTTTGGTCTATTCCCGGTAAAAAGAGAGGATTCCCCCTGATAGGCAGAAATTCAGAGAAAGAAAAATCAATTCTAAGAAGTTTGCAGAACTTATGCCATACCAGAATTATATTCCTGAATGAATGAAGGGTAGATACTTTCAGAGGCAGGGTACGCAAAGGACAATGTAAAAGGGCCTTCAGAGACCAGGGGGGTAATCATAAATGATTCAATTATATAATCTTATGTTGGGGAGAGCTAACCCAGCATTAGCATATTTTTGAGACAGTCTATTGAGAGATATACGGGGTTTTTTGGATTTCCAAATAAATTTGGAGAACTATGATGCCAATTTCTTCAAGTCTTTATTTAATATAATAAGCGGCAGGTTTTGGAGAGGACATAAAACTTGGGGGAAAAATATGGTGTTGATCAAATTGATAGAGGCTGTTATAGATAAGGGGAAGGCAGCACATAACTCAAGATCCTCTTGGATCTTCTGAAAGAGCGATCCAAAATTTGCCTGATACCAGTGTTTCGGGTTTTTATGGATTTCTAGACCAAGATATTTGACTAGTATTGACTACACGAAACATAGTATTAGGTTGTTCTGCAAGTCGTTTCCCGAGCCACATAAGTTCGCTCTTCTCCATATTGATTTTATAACCTGCAAAAGAGCTAAATTAATTTAGCGCGTATATTACCTTACGGCAGTGTTTTTCAACCAGTGTGCCGTGGCACACTAGTGTGCCGTGAGAGATCCTCAGGTGTGCCGCGGCAGACTGACAATCATTATGATTGTTTGTGAATGAATGTCAATATGTCATGTATAGTTTGTAGGAGGCATGGCATGACAGCACAGTACAGTGTGTGTGTATATATATATATATATATATATATATATATATATATATATATATATATATATATATATATATATATACACACATACACTGTATTAGGCTACAATGTGTGATTTTGTAAAATTTTGGGATGGTGGTGTGCCACAGGATTTTTTAATGTAAAAAAGTGTGCCACAGCAAAAAAAAGGTTGCAAATCACTGCCTTAGGGATTGTATCAGCAGTTTTATTCAAAAATAATAAAATGTCATCTGCATAAAGCAATATTTTTAGACTTTGACTACCAACTGGAATCACTGAAAGAACCTCCCTCAACTTAGTTGCCAGCGGTTCAAGGACGGTGTTAAACAAGAGAGGGGAAGAGGGGGCAACCCTGTCTTGTTCCTCTCTGAAGAGTTATTTTAGGGGACACCGTACCATTATCGAGGAGAAATTAGATAATGAGATGAGATTCTGATAGATTTTTTGGATAAAATGGGAAAAATAATCTGCAAAAGCAAATTCCGTCAATTTTGAGAAAAGGTGTGTCCAGGAAATGCTGTCAAAGGCTTTGACAGCATCTAAAGTAAGAACAGCTATATCTTTAAAATCACTCCTCTCTTTAAATTGGTCACAATTCCAGATATAATCAACTAAAGTAATTAATTTTCGGATATTTTTGGAAGAGCTCCGCGTTGTCATGAAACCCACCTGATCAGGATGGATAAGTCTATCTAAACAAAAAACTAGTCTACGGGCTATAAAAGAGGCTAAGATTTTATAATCAGCACTGAGAACTGAAATAGGCCTATAAGAGGCTGGATCCTCCGGATTCTTACCTTTTTTTAAAATCAAAGAAATATTAGCTGCTGTAAACATTGTTGAAATTGAATTATCCGATACATAATAGTTATTGTACAGTCTTTCTAGCACTGGAATTACTTCTTCGGCCAGGCTTTTATAAAATTCAGATGGTAACCCATCCGGGCCCGCTGCTTTGTTAAGTTTAGACAGCTCTATGGCTTTACCAATTTCCTCTGCTGTAATATGAGCATTAAGCACATCTAGCTCCTCTTTCTGGATCTTAGGTAGAATAATCTGCAACCAAAACTTCTCCTGATTACCTCGATTAAACTCGCCTTCGGCATATAGTTGCTGATAATATTTAAAAAAAAATCCACAAATCTCATCTGTCTCAGTATAACGATTACCCCTAGATTGTATGACCGGTATAAAATTCTTCTTTTTCCTAACTTTAACCAATCTGGCAAGATTTTTGGCAGAACTACCGTGGAAGCTCCTGAAATATAAATTTATTTTAGTCTCCTCTTCTTGATGTTTTTGCAATAAGAAGAAGACCTTCCTAAGGTCCATATATTTATTCCAATTAAGGATTGACCAGTAACTACAATATTTTTTAAAAGCATTTTTGACTTGATTCGTCAATTTTATATCCCGGGCCCGTTTTTTCTTATTTCGGACATCAAGGTAGGCCTTAATATCCCCCGGGAGAACTGTTTTAGACACCTCCCAAAAGATTTCTATTTTATGAAGATATGCAGTATTAAACATACAATAATCCTTCCATTTTTGTTTTATCCATAACATAAATCTGGGATTATTATGTAAAAATTGAGGATAAAAGAATCTAGGTACTTTTGGTTTAAGCCTGTCCTGGAAGGAAAAAGCTAAAGAAATAATCGAGTGGTCCGAGATCCAAGATCTCCCCAATTCCTACCTCAGTTTTCCAGATTGAGAGTGACTCAGAGATTAAAATAAATCTATCCAGTAGAATGTTCTATGGGCTTTAGATTCGCACGTGAAACTTTGCGTATCGGGGTTTAACCTACGCCAAATATTATTGACCTGCAATTTATGACAGAGTCTAGACAAATATTTTGAACTTCTCTTATTCTCTGGAATATTTTTGTGGGAAAATCTGTCCAATTCTGGGCATAACATCATATTGAAATCACCCCTGATTATCAAATTCTCTTTTATATAAGGAAACAGTTTTATATTAATATTTTCCTAGAATTCCAAATTGAATTTATTTGGTGTTGTTTATAAGGTATGTAATATCATAAATCTAGCATCTGCATCTATCTCCACCTGTAAAATCTTATAATCTAACGATTTATTAATCAGTATAGCTACACCGCATTTCCTACTTCTGGTTGGGGATGCCCCCATTTGATCTTAAGTTTACTGGCTTCCTGTTCTTTAAGATGGGTCTCCTGAAGAAAAGAGACATCGGGTTTAGCTTTGGCCAGTAATTTTATAATCATTTTACGTTTTGTTTCAAGGGTGAGGAGATCCCTCCTACGTTCCAAGATGTTATTTTAAACTCCATAAGCTAGAAACTTACCTATTCACCCCACGGATCCTGGAAGGGGAAAAAAGGGGGGGGGGGGGGAGTCACGGCAGGGACAATGGGAAAAGGAAGGAAAAAAGGGTAGGAGGGATACACCCCTATCTCATAAAGTAAGCAAGAAAAATTATTTGCAGCATATTCCAACATAAGAAACGACAGAGATAACTTTAATACTAGGCAATTTAAAACCGACTGGGGGACATAATATATCAGTTTGTATTGTATTCTGTCTGAATGCTTTCTCGAGCAAAAAAACCCAACAACAAATCTCTCATTTATCTTTAAGGAATTCTTTTACCTCTCCCACCTCTGAGAAGACCAATCGAGACCCACTGTGCTCCACTATTATTTTGGCTGGATAGACCATCCAAGCGTTTATTCCTTTATTTATAATTTGGGTACAGTAGGGTGCCATTGTCTTCCTTCTCAGAGCGGTTTCAGCTGAGAAATCCTGAAAAAGCAAGATTTTACTATTACCAAATGTAAGTGAATCCTTTTTCTTTTTAAACAATTTCATTATCTCAATTTTGTCCTGGAAATTTAATACTTTACAAATACACATTCAATTCCTACCCGGGCCTTCAGAAAGAAATTTCTTAGGGCCAATTCTGTGTGCTCTTTCAATAGAGATTGGTAACATTGACTGCGGGAAACCCAGCATCTGCGGTAATAGTACAGAAGTAAACTTTAATAGATCATCAAATTCCGCAGATTCAGGGATGCCAGCAATTCTAATGTTATTGCATCAGGAACGGTCCCTCAAGATCGTCAAGACGCAATTGTAAATTATTAATTTTGTAATCTTGTTTGGCAATAATATTTCCTTGGGCACTAACTTGATCTTCTAATTCAGAGATTCTGTTCTCAGCCTCTTGCATTCTATTCGAGAACTGCCTAACATCTGCCAACAGAACAGAAATTTGTGCCCAACTCCTTCTTGATCATATCAAATTGAGGAGAGAATAATTCCGATAATTGTACAATCAGGGACTGGGTGTCAACCACATTAGCCATCGTATCACCCGTAATATCTAAGCTAGGGTCGGGCAGTTTAGCTTTTTATCTTTAACTTTAGTAGGCATTCTAGGTGATGAGGATTTACCCTGTGTAATAAATGTATCCATAAAAATGGAGTATAAAGTGAATAACCAGACAAGTCACGTGTTTAAAAAATAAGATTTTTTTTATTTTTTTTTTATTTTTTTTTTAAGGGGCATATGAATATGAATATATACATACACATATGAGAACAAGAATATATATAGATAAATGTACATACATATCCATATATACACTCCAACACTCCCAAATACTCTAACAAAAATAAGTGCTAGTCTCGACTGCTTCCTTTCCTTCTTAATGTGCAATTATATAAAGTGAAAACAATAGTGCAACCTCTTCACAATGGAGAGGGAGAATTGAGTGATCTACCGCAAGGTTGATCACAAGTGATTTAGGCCTATGTAAAGAATACTTGTATATGCCCAATATTATATCAAAATGGTCTCTGAAGTGTACACCCCCCCCCCCCCCGTAGCTGAAACCATATATATCTTTAGTCTATAACAATTATTTATTTGATATGAGGCAAATCCCTTTAGTAAAACCCATCTATGCTTACACCTAAATGAATGGTCCCCTGACAATCTGGGAGAGAGATAAATGGTACACACAGTTTTATCTATGCTTCAGCATCAACACACCAACATAGAAAGAAGCAGAATGTGGATCTTTTCACCTCTAAAAATCAGCAGATCTATCTAAATGTTAATCCAAAAAGTAAATAAGGCCTATATATGGGATAATCAGATATATATATTATACTAACTCAGACAAATAATCTCTAAACATAGCAGTAATACATTCCATTTGGTGAAAAATATTGAAGGCGCCTGAGAGCAGTGAGATCCAATTGTGAATCACACAAAATAAATAAATAATATATAAGGTGCAAACAAATAAGTTATAAATAAATGCTGACTATTACTATATCACATTCTCTATCAGTGGACATGTGACAAACAAATCTAAACAATTATACGTGTGTCAGATGACCTTATTGATAAATATATATACCAGACAAACATATGACAATAGTATATACGTGTATACCGATATGTATAAAATTGTAACACTGCGTGTGCACACAAACAATTCCAAGTGTATCAAATATAAAAAGTGGCACAGTGAATGCAAAAAGTGTCTATAGTGGAATCGGTATCTGTGATTTATAGGAACAAAACCTATTAAATATGAGCAAAAAGGTCATATAATCAAGTCCAAATCGAACCCAAAGATCTCCAGGGTCCCATAAGATAGTGAGTCCACAGATGATATGGTATGTGGCTGCTAGACTTCTCCCGGAACTGATAGGCCACCAGAATGATGAGTGATAACTAGAAGAAAATAAGAGAAGGCGCCACAATAGTGTGAAATTCGTGGTATAGAATTTATATATTATCCATATGATTAAATGGAATAGCATTTATATATTATCCATATGAACCACGCATAGACAAGTATTTTGTGCGAGGCCCATTTTGTGGCGTTCATTTGTCATTTTCGTAGCCGTTAGTATGAGTTACTGATATAGGCTGGTCCATTATCCTAGCGATCAGCTGTTATTATTATTATTTTTGCGGCGGCAAGTAAGATCAGCTGCTGGAGGGAGGGGAACACACCCTTATTTTATTAACCTATCAGTATTAAGCCGGCTCTTTGCAGGGATTCTATTGGTTCATACTCCTAGTGCGCATGCGCACTAATCGGCTGGATACGCCGAATTTGTTTTATAAGTTGTGATGGCATTTGATTACTATACACCTGATAAAACGGTTGTTGAACCGGGAAACGCGTTGTGTATATGGTTTTTAATAAACTTTTATTGTGTTTTATAAAACCTATTGTCATCACGAAGTATTCTCTGCACGATTATCTCTGTTGCAAGTCTGCTGGATCAGAGTAGCTGCTGACTTAGGCACTAAGGTCGTGACGGATGCACAGGAGACTGAGACGCTGAAATCTGCTTGTTGATTTACAGACCGTGGAGTTAGCTCGCTGGACAGCTATTAATAGTCCAGACTGTACCTGTGGCACTTCTCAAGTGCTTTATATCTAGTAAGTGATTTTCACTGTTTGCGTGGGGACGATATACCACGGATTTCACACTATTGTGGCGCCTTCTCTTATTTTCTTCTAGTTATACATTCCATTTGGTTTGATTGAAAGCTCAAACAGCAATAGTAATTATTGTAACTCTTATTATAGCAATTAAAGTTATTAACAATTGACACAAAGTTCTGAGATAAAGTCTCAAGATAGGGCATAAGATCTCATCCAGAAAGAACCAGGATCACTTCTTTTGTGAAGGAAAGCACACTTTCAAGTCAACTTATTTAGACTTAAAATTTTCTTGTAATACTCATATATCTGGGGAGAATCTGTCCTGCACCTTAACTGCAAAAGAGCAATGGGACCAATAACAGCATACAGAATAACAGCCGCCGTGCCCCACTTAAGGGACAACCGGGGATTATGCCTTATATTGAAACTAACGTGACAGAAAAACACAATTTATGTTAGAATATACCTGATAAATTCATTTCTTTCATTTTGGCAAGAGTCCATGAGCTATGACGTATGGGATATACAATCCTACCAGGAGGGGCAAAGTTTCCCAAACCTAAAATGCCTATAAATACTCCCCTCACCACACCCATAATTCAGTTTAACGAATAGCCAAGCAGTGGGGTGATAAAGAAAGGAGTAGAAAGCATCAACAACAAAAAAATTGGAAATAATTGTGCTTTATACAAAAAATCAAACCACCATAAAAAGGGTGGGCCTCATGGACTCTTGCCAATATGAAAGAAATGAATTTATCAGGTAAGTAAGTTCTTACATAAATGATGTTTTCTTTCATGTAATTGGCAAGAGTCCATGAGCTAGTGACGAATGGTATAGCAATACCCAAGATGTGGAACTCCACGCAAGAGTCACTAGAGAGGGAGGGATAAAAATAAAAACAGCCATTTTCCGCTGAAAAAATTAATCCACAACCCAAACAAATAAGTTTATTCTCATAAATGAAAGAAAAAAAATTAAATCAAAAGCAGAAGAATCAAACTGAAAGAGCTGCCTGAAGAACTTTTCTACCAAAAACTTCTTCTGAAGAAGCAAATACTTAAAAATGGTAGAATTTAGTAAATGTATGCAAAGAGGACAAAGTTGCCGCTTTGCAAATCTGATCAACTGAAGCTTCATTCTTAAAGGCCCACGAAGTGGAGACTGATCTAGTAGAATGAGCTGTAATTCTCTGAGGCGGGGCCTGACCCGACTCCAAATAAGTTTGATGAATCAAAAGTTTCAACCAAGAAGCCAAGGAAATAGCAGAAGCCTTCTGACCTTTCCTAGGACCAGAAAATAAAACAAATAGACTGGAAGTCTTCCTGAAATCTTTAGTAGCTTCCACATAATATTTCAAAGCTCTTACCTCATCCAAAGAATGTAAGGATCTATCCAAAGAATTCTTAGGTTTAGGACACAAGGAAGGGACAACAATCTCTCCATTAATGTTGTTAGAATTCACAACCTTAGGTAAAATTGAAAAAAAGTCTGCAAAACTGCCTTATCCTGATGAAAAATCAGAAAAGGAGACTCACAAGAAAGAGCAGATAGCTCAGAAACTCTTCTAGCAGAAGAGATAGCCAAAAGGAGCAACACTTTCCAAGAAAGTAGTTTAATGTCCAAAGAATGCATAGGCTCAAATGGAGGAGCCTGTAAAGCCTTCAAAACCAAATTAAGACTCCAAGGAGGAGAAATTGATTTAATGACAGGCTTAATACGAACTAAAGCCTGTACAAAACAGTGAATATCAGGAAGTATAGCAATCTTTCTGTGAAATAAAACAGAAAGAGCAGAGATTTGACCCTTCAAGGAACTTGCAGACAAACCCTTATCCAAACCATCCTGAAGAAACTGTAAAATTCTAGAAATTCTAAAAGAATGCCAAGAGAATTTATGAGAAGAACACCATGAAATGTAAGTCTTCCAAACTCTATAATAAATCTTTCTAGAGACAGATTTACAAGCTTGTAATATAGTATTAATCACTGAGTCAGAGAAACCTCTATGACTTAGTACTAAGCGTTCAATTTCCATACCTTCAAATTTAATGATTTGAGATCCTGATGGAAAAACGGACCTTGAGTCAGTAGGTCTGGCCTTAACGGAAGTGGCCAAGGCTGGCAACTGGACATCCGAACCAGATCCGCATACCAAAACCTGTGTGGCCATGCTGTAGCCACCAGCAACACAAATGATTATTCCATGATGATTTTGGAGATCACTCTTGGAAGGAGAACTAGAGGCGGGAAAATGTAAGCAGGATGATAACACCAAGAAGCGTCAGCGCATCCATTGCTTCCGCCTGAACATCCCTGGACCTGGACAGGTATCTGGGAAGTTTCTTGTTTAGATGAGAGGCCATGAGATCTATCTCTGGAAGACCCCACATCTGTACAATCTGAGAAAACACATCTGGATGGAGAGACCACTCCCCTGGATGTAAAGTCTGACGGCTGAGATAATCCGCCTCCCAGTTGTCTACACCTGGGATATGCACCGCAGAGATAAGACAGGAGCTGGATTCCGCCCATGCAAGTATCCAAGATACTTCTTTCATAGCTTGGGGACTGTGAGTCCCACCCTGATGTTTGACATATGCCACTGTTGTGATATTGTCTGTCTGAAAACAAATGAACGGTTCTCTCTTTAATAGAGACCAAAACTGAAGAGCTCTTAGAATTGCACAGAGTTCTAAAATATTTATTGGTAATCTCGCCTCTTAAGATTTCCAAACCCCTTGTGCTGTCAGAGATCCCCAAACAGCTCCCCAACCTGAAAAACTTGCATCTGTTGTGATCACAGTCCAGGTTGGCCGAACAAAAGAAGCCCCTTGAACTAAACGATGGTGATCTACCCACAACATCAGAGAGTGTCGTATATTGGGATTTAAGGATATTAATCGTGATATCTTTGTATAATCCCTGCACCATTGGTTCAGCATACAAAGCTGTAGAGGTCTCATGTGAAAACGAGCAAAGGGGATCGCGTCCAATGCTGCAGTCATGAGACCTAAAACTTCTATGCACATAGCCACTGAAGGGAATGACTGAGACTGAAGGTGCCGGCAGGCTGCAACCAATTTTAAACGTCTCTTGTCTGTTAGAGACAGAGTCATGGACACTGAATCTATCTGGAAGCCTAAAAAGGTGACCCTTGTCTGAGGAATCAAACTTTTTGATAAATTGATCCTCCAACCATGTTTCCGAAGAAACAACACTAGTTGATTCATGTGAGATTCTGCAGAACGTAAAGACTGAGCTAGTACCAAGATATCGTCCAAATAAGGAAACACCGCAATACCCTGTTCTCTGATTACAGAGAGTAGGGCACCTAGACCCTTTGAAAAGATTCTTGGAGCTGTTGCTAGGGCAAATGGAAGAGCAACACATTGGTAATGCTTGTCTAGAAAAGAGAATCTCAGAAACTGATAATGTTCTGGATGAATCGGAATATGAAGGTATGCATCCTGCAAGTATATTGTGGACATATAATGTCCTCGCTGAGCAAAAGGCAGAATAGTCCTTATAGTCACCATCTTGAAAGTTGGTACTCTTACATAACGATTCAAAAATTTCAGATCCAGGACTGGTCTGAATAAATTTTCCTTCGTTGGGACAATGAATAGATTTGAATAAAACCCCAAACCTTGTTCCTGAAAAGGAACTGGCATGATTACCCCTGAAGACTCCAGGTCTGAAACACACTTCAGGAAAGCCTGAGCTTTTACTGGATTTGCTGGGAAAAAAAATCTTCTCACAGGAGGTCTTACTCTGAATCCTATTTAATACCCTTGAGAGACAATGCTCTGAATCCATTGATTTTGGACAGAATTTATCCAAATATCTTTGAAAAACCTTAATCTGCCCCCTACCAGCTGAGCTGGAATAAGGGCTGTACCTTCATTTAGGGGCAGACTTTGGTTTCTTAAATGGCTTGGATTTATTCCAATTTGAGGAAGGCTTCCAATTGGAAACAGATTCCTTGGGGAAGGACTAAGTTTTTGTTCCTTATTTTGACAAAAGGAACAAAAACGGTTAGAAGCCTTAGATTTACCCTTAGGTTTTTTATCCTGAGGCAGAAAAACTCCCTTTCCCCCTGTGACAGTTGAAATAATAGAATCCAACAGAGAACCAAATAAATTATTACCTTGTAAAGAAAGAGATAGTAATCTAGATTTAGATGTCATATCAGCATTCCAAGATTTAAGCCACAAAGCTCTTCTAGCTAATATAGCTAAAGACATGGATCTAACATCAATTTTGATAATATCAAAAATGGCATCACAAATAAAATGATTAGCATATTGCAGTAAGTGAATAATGCTAGATATGTCAGAATCCAATTCTTGTTGCGCTAAATTCTCCAACAAGAAAGTTGATGCAGCCGCAACATCAGCCAAAGACATTGCAGGTCTGAGGAGATGACCTGAATATAAATAGGCCTTCCTTAGATAAGATTCAAGCTTCCTATCTAAAGGATCCTTAAAGGAAGTACTATCTTCCATAGGAATAGTGGTACGTTTAGCAAGAGTAGAAATAGCCCCATCAACTTTGGGGATTTATTCCCAAAACTCTATAGAATTTGCTGGTAAAGGATACAATTTTTTAAACCTTGAAGAAGGAATAAAAGAAGCACCTGGCTTATTCCATTCCTTAGAAATCATATCAGAAACCGCCTCAGGAATAGGAAAAACCCCTGGAGAAACCACAGGAGGTTTAAAAACAGCATTTAAACGTTTATTAGACTGAACGTCAAGAGGACTGGTTACCTTAATATCCAAAGTAATTAACACTTCTTTTAATAAAGAACGCATATACTCTATTTTAAATGAATAAGTAGATTTGTCAGTATCAATGTCTGAGGAAGGATCTTCTGTATCAGATAGATCCTCATCAGAAGAGGATAAATTATTATGTTGTTGGTCATTTGAAATTTCATCAACTGAATGAGAAGTTTTAAAAGACCTTTTACGTTTATTAGAAGGTGGAAATGCAGACAAAGCCTTCTGGATAGAATCAGAAACAAATTCTTTAAAATTCATAGGTATATCATGTACATTAGAAGTTGAAGGAACTGCAACTGGCAATGTACTATTACTGATGGACACACTATCTGCATGTAAAAGTTTATCATGACAACTATTACAAATGACATGCAGCGAAATAATTGCCACAATCTTACAACAAATGCACTTAGCTTTGGTAGAACCGATGTCAGACAGCAATGTTCCAGCAGAAACTTCTGAGGCAGGATCAGATTGAGAAATCTTGCAAAATGTAAAAGAAAAAACAACATATAAAGCAAAATTATCAATGTCCTTATATGACAGTTTCAGGAATGGGAAAAAATGCAAATAGCCTAGCCCTCTGATAGAGAAAAAGGCAAGAGGCAAACATCAATGGGGTATTGAAATAATGAAAATGTTTGGCGCCAAGTATGACGCACAACGTAACTGAAAACTTTTTTGGCGCCAATAATAACCGGAAATGACACACTCGCGTCACTAATGACGCAACCGTGTGTAAGGCTTTGGCGTCAACTATGACGCCGGAAATGACTAATTTGCGTCATAGACGTATTTTTCACGCCAAAAAAATTCTCGCGCCAAGAATGACGCATAAACGATTAGCATTTGACGCACCTGCGGGCCTAAAATTTCTTTAAAAAATGCTTATATTCCCCAAATACGAAACTGACAGTCTGCAGAAGGAAATACATGAACCTGACTCATGGCAAATATAAGTACAATACATATATTTAGAACTTTATATAAATGCATAAAGTGCCAAACCATAGCTGAGGTGTCTTAAGTAATAAAAAACATACTTACCAAAAGACACCCATCCACATATAGCAGATAGCCAAACCAATACTGAAACAGTTATCAGTAGAGGTAATGGTAAATTGAGAGTATATCGTCGATCTGAAAAGGGAGGTAGGAGATGAATCTCTATGACCGATAACAGAGAACCTATGAAATAGACCCCCATTAGGGAAATCATCGTATTCAATTAGTGATACTCCCTTCAAGTCCCTCTGACATTCGCTGTACTCTGAGAAGAATCAGGCTTCAACAATGCTGAGAATCGCATATCAACGTAGAAATCTTAGCACAAACTTGCTTCACCACCTCCATAGGAGGCAAAGTTTGTAAAACTGAATTATGGGTGTGGTGAGGGGTGTATTTATAGGCATTTTGAGGTTTGGGAAACTTTGCCCCTCCTGGTAGGATTGTATATCCCATACGTCACTAGCTCATGGACTCTTGCCAATTACATGAAAGAAAACCGAATTTAAACGTTTACTAGTTTTAATATCAAGAGGACTAGTCTCCTCCATATCTAATACAATCAACACCTCTTTTAATAAGGAACGAATATACTCCATTTTAAATAAGTATGAAGATTTGTCAGCGTCAATATCTGAGGCAGAATCTTCTGAACCAGATAGATCCTCATCAGAGATCGATAAATCAGAATGTTGTCGGTCATTTAAAAATTCATCAATTTTATGAGAAGTTTTAAAAGACCTTTTAAGTTTATTAGAAGGCGGTATGACAGACAAAGCCTTCTGAATGGAATTAGAAACAAATTCTCTCACATTAACAGGAATATCCTGAGCATTAGATGCTGAAGGACCAGCAACAGGTAATGGACTACTACTAAGGGAAATATTGTCTGCATGTAAAAGTTTGTCATGACAACTATCACAAACTACAGCCGGAGGAACAGTTACCACAAGTTTACAACAAATGCACTTAGCTTTGGTAGAACCGACATCAGGCAGCAGGATTCTAGTAGTAGATTCTGAGACAGGGTCAGTTTGAGACATCTTGCAATATGTAAGATAAAAAATAACATATAAAGCAAAATTATCAATTTCCTTATATGACTGTTTCAGGAATGGGAAAGAAATGCAAACAAAATAAGCCTCTGGAAACCAGAAGCAAAAAGAAATGAAGTCTTAAATAATGTCAAAAAGTTTGGCGCCAAGTATGACGCCCGCAACTGACAAAATATTTTTTGGCGCCAAAAACGTCTGCAACAAACACGTGAAAATGACGAAATTACGTCAACAAACTTAATTCTCGCGCCAAAAAAGTCTCGCACCAAAAAGAGAGTCAATTTGAAAACTTCAGGTAAGATTTTTTATTTTATTTTATTTTTATATATATATATATATGCATTTCCCAGATATGAAACTGACAGTCTGCAAAAAGGAAATATACTGATAAACCTGAATAATGGCAAATATAAGTACAAACAAATATTTAGAACTTTAAATATAAAGTGCCAAAACATAGCTGAGAGTGTCTTAAATAAAAGACATACTTACCAAAAGACACTCATCTACATAAAGTAGATAGTCAAACCAGTACTGAAACGAGAATCAGTAGAGGTAATGGTATATAAGAGTATATCGTCGATCTGAAAAGGGTGGTAGGATATGAATCTCTACGACCGATAACAGAGAACCTATGAAATAGATCCCCGTTAGGATGACCATTGTATTCAATAGGTAATACTCCCTTCACATCCCTCTGTCATTCACTGCACTCAGAGGAACCGGGCTTCAAAAAAGCTGAGAAACGCATATCAACGTAGAAATCTAGCACAAACGTACTTCACCACCTCCATAGGAGGCAAAGTTTGTAAAACTGAATTGTGAGTGTGGTGGGGGGGTGTATTTATAGGCATTTTGAGGTTTAGGAAACTTTGCCCCTCCTGGTAGGATTGTATATCCCATACGTCACTAGCTCATGGACTCTTGCCAATTACATGAAAGAAATGTACTTGCTTTTACCAGACTCCTGTCCGTCCACCAATGCGGATAAGCAATTTCCTACAGACCCTCAGGAGCTTGTATTCCATAAGGCAATGAGAAAATCCGGCTAGATCTGTAAACCGTCCCATGGTGCTGTGCATCTCCACGCCTGACTTCCGAACAGCATGAGAATTCGCCCACTCAACGGGATCACTCAGAGGTTTCTTGCACCGCTAGTTTGAAGCCATTTCCACTGAGACGGTCTGATCCAGAGAATAGCCAGCTGATGTCTCCCTTTGTGTCACCAGATACCGGCTGGGCTAAAGCATACAGACGAAACTACAACACGTGAACAAACCGGTGTCTCCACCCAGCAGGTCTTGCTTCTTAATTCCTGCAAGTGTAAAACAGCTTTTAAACGCTCTATGAACGGTTTGCAGGGGATCACCTCAGGAAAAGTTAAAAGAAACAGCGATGAACTCGCTAGCCAAAAACAGCTTCTGGAGGGCTCCGAACTCCAGCGGGACCTGCCCCACTGAGCGCCACACACTACTGTACCTCCTTCAGAGATCCCGGGGTAAGCGGCTACGAGTGGGGAGATGTTGGATCGGCGTCCTTTCACTATGCCGCTGTGCAGGTAATCTGCACCGCTCCTCCCCAACGGAAGTCCTCCGTGATCTGGTTACGAGCGGTATCAAGAACATTTTAAACCAAAAATAGAAATCATTTACCTGCATAATGGTTCATAAGTATCTTTATAAACAATGTTTTAATTTTAAGATGAAAAAGTAGGAGACTTTAACTAGTCCTATGTTAAAAGCTATGGTTAGGGTATAAAAATAACTTTAAATACTTTAGTGTTTCTTATTTTGTCTTACATGAGAACATAAATACACAATTATCATTGCACTATTTACGTGTAATTTCAAACAGGTGCCTCATCATAAAACACATCTGCCAATCAGGGGCTTGAGTCTTGATAGGGCAGACTTCTCCAACCCACTAACTTAAATGATCAGCACTTAAAACTGCCTCAATTTTACCTAACCCTAGTATCTATATAACAGACCGATCAGTAGCCTAAGAATTGACTGTGGAAAAGATGTACTCATGAGAAGTCCCTGATCTTGCCATTGTTTTTCCTAGTGAAACGCCATCTCTCTCTCACTAAATAAAACATATCTTGGTTCCCTTGGCAACTATTCACTATTTGAGACCCCCCCCCAAAAAAAAAGGGTGGATAGAGCAAATCACTCCCTGATCTACAACCTCAGCAGCTGTGTGTGTACTAGTTGGCATCTCTACTTTTTCATTCCCTGGGAGCCCGTTTAAGATGCACTACTGCATATAACAAAGAGGTTTTGTATGCATCTATGCATATTTACTTCAGAATGGTTATTATCTTTATGATCTATACCAGTGGTTGAACTCACCTGTGGTGGGGGGGGCCCATTTAGGTTGAATATTAGGGGCCAGGGGGTCTAGAACTACTATTGCTGGGGGCCATGTAAACAGTTGTTCCACCCCTGATCGATACCACTGAGTTGTATCAATAAAAATCTGCCTATTTTTCTGCAGTCTGGGAATTGGGTGGAAGTGGGAATTGAGTGGAAGTGGGAATTGGTGGGTAGGTTGAGGGAGTTAGTGTTAGGTAGGAGTAAAAAAAATAAAATAAAAACAAAATGAACCCTATCAGTGCTGTTTAGATCAATGTGTCAAATTTCCATGTATGAAGACTGAAATGGGCAGGCCACATATTTGGCCCTGTAACTTCCTGTAAACCAATAAAACCTGTATATGGAACCTGCTCAACTCCACCTCCCCAGACGTCGCCTTCCTCACCAAAACCTGGCTCAACCCCACATCAGCGCCGGACATCGCCAACGTCATCCCCGAAGGCTATAAAATCACCCACAAAGACCGCAGCAACCGACCTGGAGGAGGCATTGCCATCATCCACAAACACTCCATCCAAGTCACAACCACCTCGGATGATCACTCACCAGACTGGGAACATCTACACTTCAAAATCAAGGTTAACCACAACACCACCCTCCGTGGCACCCTCATCTACAGACCTCCAGGACCGCGTCCCGCCTTCTGTGACTCCATCACCAACCACCTTGCACCCCACATCCTCGCTTCAAAAGGACTACATCCTACTTGGTGACCTCAACTTCCATCTAGCAACCCCAATGACCACAACACCACCAACCTCCTGGAAAACCTTGGAAGCATTGGACTGAAGCAACTTGTAAACGCCCCAACTCACATAGCCGGACACACCCTTGACCCAATTTTCTCCGCAGGCAACCACATCTCAGTCAACCACATAACCGAACTCCACTGGACTGTATACACTTCTCCTTCAACAGACCCACCACGCACCTCCGGCATCACCACCTGCCCCGCAGAAACTGGAACAACATCACCCAAGAACAACTGCACTCCACCCTGATCAAGTCCCCCCAGTGACCTCCACTGACGCCAACTCCTCCGCCCGCCCGCCACCTACATCGCTGGATCACAGACTGCGCAAATACCCTCGCCCCCTCAAGAAACCGTCCTACTGCCAGCCCACCAACAAGGCCAGCTGGTTCGCCCCCGCCCTCCAGAACTCCAAACGCCACTGCAGACGATTAGAGAGAATATGGAGATCCAGCAAGTCCCCCTCGAACAAATCCGCCTACAAAGAAGCCGTCACCACCCACCACCACCTCATCAAAACCACAAAGAAAACCGCTATCCTAGACAGAATCCACGCCAAAACCCACAACAGCAAAGAGCTGTTCACAGTCATCAAGGAATTCTCCAAACCCAACAGTGATACTAATGACATCCCACCCTCCCAGGACCTCTGAGACAACATCGCTACTTACTTCTACCGCAAGATCATCAACATCTACGACAGCCTTGAGCTCCAGAACTCACCACCGACCCACCCACCACCACCTCACCTAAACCCACCACCCGCCACCTTCTACACACTACCTGGAGCCCCCTCACCACGGAGGACACACTCAGAATCATGAAATCTATCCACTCCGGAGTACCCTCAGACCCATGCCCGCACCACATATTCAACAAAGCGGGTTTTACCCTCGCCCACGAACTCTGCCTCACCATAAACTGCTCCATCAAAACTGGCACCTTCCCAGAAAACTGGAAGCATGCAGAGCTGAAACCCCTGCTGAAGAAACCCACAGCTGACCCCATAGATCCTAAAAACTACCGCCCCATCTCTCTTCTCCCCTTTCCAGCCAAAGTAATCGAGAAGGCCATCAATGCACAACTTGTTGACCACATCGAGACCAACCACATCTTGGACCCCTCCCAATCCGGTTTCAGGAGCAATCACAGCACCGAGACCGCCCTCCTCGCTGCCACAGACGACATCCGCACCCTGCTCAAACCAAGGAGAGACTGCTGCGCTCATTCTTCTAGACCTCTCAGCCGCATTCGACACTGTAGCCCACAGCACCCTCCTGACGCGCCTACACGATGCTGGCATCCGCAATAAGGCCCTGGAATGGATCACCTGCTTCCTCAGCGGCAGAACCCAGAAAGTTAGACTCCCACCCTTCTCCTCCAATCCCACAGCAATCAGCTGCGGCATACCCCAAGGCTCTTCTCTTAGCCCCACCCTCTTCAACATCTACATGCCCCCCCCTCGCCGCCATTGTCCGACAACACAACCTCAACATCGTCTCCTACGCCAACGATACCCAGTTAATCATCTCACTCATCCGAGACCCCGACCCCACCACTGCCAAGAAAAATGTCCACGAAGGACTTACAGCAATCGCCACCTGGATGAACAACAACCGTCTCAAACTCAACACTGACAAGACCGAAATCCTCCTCCTTGGACCCACCAAATCTGCATGGGATGACTCCTGGTGGCCCACAGCCCTCGGACACCCTCTAACTCCAACACACCATGCACGAAATCTAGGCGTCATCCTCGACTCATCACTTTCCATGGACCGACAAGTCAACGCTGTCTCTTCGACTTGTTTTCACATACTCCACCTACAGCCAAAAATCTTCAAGTGGATCCCCAATGAAACTAGAAAATCTGTCACCCACGCCCTCGTCAGTAGTCGACTGGACTACGGCAATGCACTCTACGCCGGGTCCACCATCAAGCTCCAGAAACGACTCCAACGCATCCAGAACACCTCGGCCAGACTCATCCTCGACATCCCTCGCCAAAACCACATCACCGAACACCTAAGGAACCTACACTGGCTCCCCGTCAACAAGATAATCACCTTCAAGCTCCTAAACCATGCATTCAAGGCCCTCCACAACATCGGTCCTGAATACATCAACCACTGTGTCAATTTCTACACCCCCTCCAGACAACTCCGCTCTGCCGACCACTCACAGTCATCCCCCGCATCAAGAAAAAAAACAGCTGGAGGAAAATCCTTCTCCTATATGGCAGCAAGGTCATGGAACTCCCTCCCGCTGCACCTCAGACAATCCACCTCTCTTACAAACTTCAGGAAGGACCTCAAGACCTGGCTCTTCGACTGAATCGTCTTCCCTTAGCCCCCCTCTCCCCCCCATAGCGCCTTGAGACCCTCACGGGTGATTAGTTTGCGCTTTACAAGTACCCAGTAGATAGATATATATGGGGGTATTGCTGTACTCGTGGGATGTTGCAAAATACTAATATGGGTGTTTTATTGCACCAAACCATATTAGAATTATGATATTCACAATAAAAAAAAATGTGTGTTTGGGGAAAAAATACAATTTCTTAATTTCTCACAATTAAATTTGATTCATTCAAAATTATAGTTCATAAATAAAATATTTGACGATAAAAAATAAAGCCCTGTCTTCCTTCTAAAAAACAATATATAATAACTGTGGGTGCACTTTTGTTTATGTTCAGAACTTGGACAACTGCCCACATCCTTAATGGGTATATAATTATGTATTTCAGCTTGGAGTCTGAAACTTTACCATCATGTGCCCTGTGTGGCAACAAAGTTTGAAAGGTGAAAAAGATGAGGTCTGTATGTATAGTTGATACGTATGGTGGCAGTCCTCTAGCACTTCCAAGCCTGTGGATTCTGCTAAAGATAAGGTTTATGAATCAGCTTCAGAGCGTAAAATTTTGAATTCACATTCCTTTTAGAACAGGGTTCTTCAAACTTTTGTCCTCCAAGACCCAGTGCCATGATACCACATACCTTCGCGATTGTAGTTTTACGCTTGGTATAAAAATTTCTTAAGTGATATACAACAAAATAGTTGCAATTTTTGGTAAAGTGACTAAAATGTGCCAAAGTAATCGAGAAGGCCATCAACGCACAACTTGTTGACCACATCGAGACCAACCACATCTTGGACCCCTCCCAATCCGGTTTCAGGCGCAATCCCAGCACCAAGACCGCCCTCCTCGCTGCCACAGACGACATCCGCACCCTGCTTGACCAAGGAGAGACTGCTGCGCTCATTCTTCTAGACCTCTCAGCCGCATTCGACACTGTAGCCCACAGCACCCTCCTGACGCGCCTACACGATGCTGGCATTCGCAATAAGGCCCTGGAATGGATCACCTCCTTCCTCAGCGGCAGAACCCAGAAAGTCAGACTCCCACCCTTCTCCTCCAATCCCACAGCAATCAGCTGCGGCGTACCCCAAGGCTCTTCTCTTAGCCCCACCCTCTTCAACATCTACATGGCCCCCCTCGCCGCCATCGTCCGACAACACAACCTCAACATCGTCTCCTACGCCGACAATACCCAGTTAATCATCTCACTCACCCGAGACCCCGACCCCGCCACAAAAAATTTCCACAAAGGACTTACAGCAATCGCCACCTGGATGAACAACAACCGTCTCAAACTCAACACTGACAAGACCGAAATCCTCCTCCTCTGACCCACCAAATCTGCATGGGATGACTCCTGGTGGCCCACAGCCCTCGGACACCCTCCAACTCCAACACACCACGCACGAAATCTAGGTGTCATCCTCGACTCATCACTTTCCATGGACCGCCAAGTCAACGCCGTCTCTTCGACTTGTTTTCACATACTCCACCTACTGCGAAAAATCTTCAAGTGGATCCCCACTGAAACTAGAAAATCTGTCACCCACACCCTCGTCAGTAGTCGACTTGACTACGGCAATGCACTCTACGCCGGGTCCACCATCAAGCTCCAGAAAAGACTCCAACGCATCCAGAACACCTCGGCCAGACTCATCCTCGACATCCCTCGCCAAAACCACATCACCGAACACCTAAGGAACCTACACTAGCTCCCCGTCAACAAGAGAATCACCTTCAAGCTCCTAAACCATGCATTCAAGGCCCTCCACAACATCGGTCCTGAATACATCAACCACTGTGTCAATTTCTACACCCCCTCCAGACAACTCCGCTCTGCCGACCACTCACAGTCATCCCCCGCATCAAGAAAAAAACAGCTGGAGGAAAATCCTTCTCCTATATGGCAGCAAGGTCATAGAACTCCCTCCCGCTGCACTTCAGACAATCCACTTCTCTTACAAACTTCAGGAAGGACCTCAAGACCTGGCTCTTCGACTGAATCGTCTTCCCTTAGCCCCCCTCTCCCCCCCATAGCGCCTTGAGACCCTCACGGGCGATTAGTTTGCGCTTTACAAGTACCCAATAGATAGATAGATACGGGGGTATTGCTGTACTCGTGGGAAGTTGCAGAATACTAATATGGGTGTTTTATTGCACCAAATCATATTAGAATTATGATATTCACAATAAAAAAAAAATGTGTGTTTTGGGGAAAAAATTTAATTTCTTAATTTCTCACAATTAAATTTGATTCATTCAAAATTATAGTTCATATATAAAATATTTGACGATAAAAAATAAAGCTCTGTCTTCCTTCTAAAAAACGATATATAATAACTGTGGGTGCACTTTTGTTTATGTTCAGAACTTGGACAATTGCCCACATCCTTAATGGGTATATAATTATGTATTTCAGCTTGGAGTCTGAAACTTTACCATCATGTGCCCTGTGTGGCATCAAAGTTTGAAAGGTGAAAAAGATGAGGTCTGTATGTATAGTTGATACGTATGGTGGCAGTCCTCTAGCACTTCCAAGCCTGTGGATTCTGCTAAAGATAAGGTTTATGAATCAGCTTCAGAGCGTAAAATTTTGAATTCACATTCCTTTTAGAACAGGGTTCGTCAAACTTTTGTCCTCCAAGACCCAGTGCCATGATACCACATACCTTCACGATCGTAGTTTTACGCTTGGTATGAAAATTTCTTAAGTGATATACAACAAAATAGTTGCAATTTTTGGTAAAGTGACTAAAATGTGTGTGTACTATATTCATGATTGTAGTCAAACTTGAAAGTGTTGTAAAAGGTAACAACACACACACTCCACACACTTTCATACAACGTGCACACACACTCTCATACAACGTGCACACACACTCCACACACTCTCATACAATGTGCACACACACTCCACACACTCTCATACAACGTGCACACACTCTCATACAACGCGTGCACATACTCCACACACTCTCATGCAACACAAACACACACTCTCATACAACGCGCACACACACTCTCCACAGACACTCATACAACACACACAAGTCGTGACCCAGTAAACATGGTGTTGTGACCCAGTAATGGATCCCGACCCATGGCTTTAAGAACCCTGCTGTAGAAGACCTACCGCAATTTAATTTTACATCACTTTATCAAATGAAAGACATTTTAGAAGTTTCGGTTTAACCTCTACATTCCGCTAATTAGTTTAAAAATGTGTCTGAGCTTTTTTTAAAAAAAACATAAAATTATGACTTACCAGATAATTTCCTTTTCTTCGATACAGGGAGAGTCCACAGCTACATTCATGACTTGTGGGAATACAGAACCTAGCCACCAGGAGGAGGCAGACACCCCAGCCAAAGGCTTAAATACCTCCCCCACTTCCCTCATCCCCCAGTCATTCTGCTGAGGGAACAAGGAACAGTAGGAGAAATATCAGGGTGAAAAAGGTGCCAGAAGAAAACAACTTAAATTTAGGGCCGCCCACCGGAGAGCACGGGCGGGAGCTGTGGACTCTCCATGTATCAAAGGATAGGAAATTATCTGGTAAGCCATAATTTATGTTTTCCTTCTAAATACAGGGAGAGTCCACAGCTGCATTAATTACTTGTGGGAAATTATACCCAAGCTACAGAGGACACTGAATGCTAAACGGGAGAGTACAAATAAGAGGCGGCCCAACCTGAGGGCACCACAGCCTGCAAGAAAAACCAAACTCCCAAGTGCTTCCTTGAAAGAAAGAAAAAAATAAAAAGAATAAGAATGTTAGGAAGACCAAGCAGCCGCCCAACAATCAGAACCATAGGGATCTCATATCAGAGACCCAAAAAGATGTCACTGCACTCAAACTGAGCCATAAACCTCTGAGGAGGCTCTTGTCTCGCTGTCTCCTAGAACCAGCGAAAAAACTCCACCAACAAGGAGGAAGTTATCAGCTTTCAAAGCCTTGCACTCTCCAGATATGAATAACAAAGGAAAAACTGTCTATTCTGATGAAGTCTTACAAAAACCTCAAGGTAAGATTCACCAAAAAAGCAAGAACCTCTTCCCATTTGGACAAAAATACGACAATCTTTGCAGGCTGCCCCTTCGAACAAGAACTAGCTAGACGAGCCCTTCACCAGCTCATTCTAGAAGGGAAGAAGAATACTCCAGGATCCAGAAGAGAGTCAGGACAAGCTAGCACCTCTCTACAAAAAGAGAGGGAGTCCTCCACGCCTAAAATAGGTGCGAGGAACCAGGTACGAGCTTAAGAAAAGGACCAAAATCCTTCCGAAAAAAAAAAACGCAGAGAGACCCTGACCAAGTAGATCCCTGCAACAAGGGAACTCTCATGGCAGCGAAGCTTCTAAACCGTGATTAAGAACTTGAGGGCAAAATTAAAGCAACAGTCTCACTGACACCCACTCCAGATAGGATCGAGCCATCCTCGAAAAAGAGTGACATGGCCGAATTAAAAAAGGTTAAAATAGACCTCCTCAGAATTAAGAAAACTGCCACAGCAGGATTCAAACTCCAAGTCTACAGCTTGCTAGGCCGGGAACTAATCCCCTAAGCCCTTAGTCCAGCGGACCTCAGCGGAGAAACTCGATCTGCTTTCCTCAGATACACATTTGAAAACCTCTGGATAGCCAGATCAAACGGATGATCGTAGGGAACATCCGTTCCGGAAGAGCATGCTCAGAGAATGGATTGCTGCCAAGAGCCATAGTGGGCCTCCGCCCACCACCAAATTTGAGACCCTGCCATCTACGCAGGAGGAACTAACTCAGAAATAATCCACTCACCAAGAGGTCCCGGCTGGCATGGACCCAGAAGACCAAACTTCAGAGCAAAATGCTCGACTGAAAAAAGGAAAATTTTGATCGACATACCCCAGAAAACACTCTCACCCTGCTTACAGGGAAGAGACCAAGACAAAACTGCCCCGGGGGAAATAGGATAAAAATCCCCAACACCAGGAGATCTGGACCGAACACTGGAGAACGATTCCCAAACCGGTAATCCAAAAAGACTGCTAAGACAGAGACAAAAACCCAATGCTATGTCGAAGACTCTGCCTAGGCTGAATCCATCACCCCCCCACCACAGTGCCAACGAAGGCCTGAAGGTGAATTGGAGGGCAGAATCAGATGAAGTAATTCTAACTTTGTAAGCTCGAAGGCAAAGAGCCTTCCTGTCTGAAAGACCAAGCTGCATCCAAAGGATCCAACCTGGTGCCAACACCAGAACTCAGGTCTAGGTCCACCTCTGAGGAACCGTCAGGAAGCAAAT
Organism: Bombina bombina; assembly: GCF_027579735.1. NCBI lineage: Eukaryota > Metazoa > Chordata > Amphibia > Anura > Bombinatoridae > Bombina > Bombina bombina. The sequence goes on from NC_069501.1 coordinate 1,031,554,089, forward strand.
CCAAAAAAGTCTACTAGCAGACGCTGGAAAAAACAGAACCGCCAAGACTCACGGCAACACCTAGAAACAGGCTACTGCCACATTAAACCCCAGATCCAAAAAAAACAACAACTTAGGATCCAAGCGAGGTTCCAGAAGAAAACAGTTCCTAAGAACCGGACCTGCTTAAACAAGGATATTTTAAATGGACATCCAGCGTCAGCATCTGGATTTAAACCATCAACCTTTGAGTTGCAAAGAAACAGACCACCAGGCTACACTGAACTGCTCTAGACAGGAAATATATCTTTCTTCCTAAATCCAGGTAGAGAGAACCGTGTATTCTCTCTGAACAAGGATCTAATAAGCTTTGCTTAAAAATCATGGGACCCAAAAAGGACGGGAAGCCCCTCCCTTTGTTGGACCAGTCACCAACAGTGTAATGACACTCCAACATTCACCTAGTCTAGAAAGACGGAATGAAAAACTTAACTCAGGCCTATAGGAGCTCTGGACACATATGATCCAGCATCAAGTGCCTATCCAAAAGAAGCTAAGACAGGTAATGCCTGTCCTTCTGTATAGATGGACCTGCTCTGCCTGGACCAGAATAACTAGAAAGAGCTCCTTCTCTAGAGTAGAAGGGAAAAACAGACTTAACTGTTACCCAAAACAGGTCCTGCCTGTTATCAAGGGTACGACACGTCTTGTCATAAAAAAACATAAACAAATGGCAAATTCATAAGTTCTAGCAGTGATAGGAAAACTGAGAATTAACAAAATAAAGAAAATAAGCTCTGAGGCTTAAATTTTTATCTCTAGATAATCATCACCCCAAACAGAGACCTAGAAGCTTCCATCGGAAGACTACAACCATCATGACCATCAAAGTCGATATAACCAAAAACAACCCAAGTGATGAAACTTCTTCCAAAAAAAGAGTTTCCACAAGAACCCCAAACTCTTAAACAAAGCTAAGAAATGAAATAGTTAAACGCACAAAAAGGGACGTCAAAAAGGGTGTGCAAACTAAAACAAACCTGTTATACAACACAACCCCCCATAGAGCTCGGGACTGGGACTCTATAAATATATACAATAGACAATAAAAAAGAGGATCCAACCCTCTCCACTCGTCTAATCAAGATCGTTATTTCGAGGACTGAGATCCACCTGACGGATCAGGACTGGGAACCTCTAACATCGCCAAAACCTTTCTAAGATGTAAACGCAGGCGTGCCATTTAAATCTAAATGCCAAATCCTCCTCAGCCGGAGGTTCTACCTCTGAACCCTCAGAGGGAACCGCATCCCCAGATGACTGATCAGGGACAATTGTCATTTTACACAACGGCCCATGGGCAGGAGAGCACTGATTAACCCTTCGCTTGCACGTAGCAGGAAGAGGCAAACTCGCTAAAGCCATAGAGATGGCCATGCAAAAACGTGCAGTAACCTCCTGTGGAAAAAAGTCTCCCTCAGACGAAGGAGTAATGGTACTTAGGGGAACTGCATGTGAAGGAGAAGATTCTAGGGAAGGCACCTTACGGGACGAAGTATCCTCAGAGGTAGACTGCTCAGTGGTCTCTAGCATCTCAACATTGTAAGAAGAGAACACCCTATTGCGGTATACAGAACATAATTGAGCGGGCTGGTCTACCCGGCCTCCTCACAACATACGCAGGTATCAAAATCTGTATCAGAGGAATCCTCTAGAATATCAGAATCCTCCATAATTCTAATTAACATTTTTAGCCAAATAAAAACTGGCACCTTAAACCTCCAATGGCTGGGGCACTGACCACCTCCTATGACCTAGACAGGTAGAGAAATTAACTCTTCTCCGCAGCCACTCGGTCAGGAATCGGAAATGGAAAACAAGACGTGACTATTCCCAGTCACATGCTGCCTCATGCAGGTCCGCCCCTGCTAAGGAAAAGCGCGCCAGTTTAATTAAACTGCGCAGATCTATAACCTGTATGTTCCGTATCAGCCTATGAGCCCAAAATGTCTTCTACACATACACAGTCAAATCACATAAACATGATTAACAAGACCCCACTGTTCAATAATCCCCCTCAGGAGATATTAACCCTTGATTCCATAAAGATAAAGGAGTCCCACTGAGACCCTGTCTTCTATCGTTAACGTGTGTAAAAAATGAAACAATCTTACCGGAATCCATTCCGTGGAACAGCAACATGGTTCTTCAAGTTTGACAGATAGTAGCAGCGCCTCTGACATGGACTTGAGTAAAGAAAGCAGGCAGCGAAACTCATCAACGCTGATTGCTTATAGGAGCTGTTAATACGAGTCTGGAATCTTGGTTTCGCAGAAACTCTCCCTGCATCGCCAGACTAACTTTCATCAATGCTCTCACTGAGAGGCGGACAAGACTACTTAAAACTCCAGTTTCATCCCGAAAGGCATATGCCCTTCCTAAGGAACTAATCCGAAAAACTTCTGACACTTCTCTGCCAACCTCCTGTGATGAAAGGCAAAGAATGACTGGGGGATGAGGGAAGTGGGAGAGGCATTTAAGCCTTTGGCTGGGGTGTCTTTGCCTCCTCCTGGTGGCCAGGTTCTGTATTCCCACAAGTAATGAATGCAGCTGTGGACTCTCCTTGTATTTAGAAGGAAATTCCAGTTTTTGAAGCCTTAAAGCAACAGTATTTGGAGGAATTTAATAGGGCTGATAAACGAGTTCTGAAATCATATAAAATATTTAAATACTTTCCACTACCTAAAGATGTATCAACCAAGTTTTCATCACCTCCTAATGTTGCTTTTTCCAGTTTATCTTAAAAGATGTTATTCCGTACTGATGCTTTTTGTGATGCGGATAAGCTAAATGGGTTATATTTTTGCAGCAGGGAACAATGTTTCACATATTCTGGTGCTAGTTTCTGTTATTAAGTCACTGAATCCTGTACTAATAATCCATCAAAACATTACCTGATATTCCTGACCTCATAATATTGTGTATTACGTTGCAGAATATGTAGCTAAATTAATTAAAGAGATAAAAATGTCAAAACTAAAATATGCATGAATGCATTTCATTGAATAGAAACATTGCTATTTAGGGAAGAATCCTAAATTTAAAAAAGTTTTGTCATGCAAAGGCATTCTATTTTTTTTCCTATTAGCTGTTAAGGGGTTAATACAACTTCATGCGAATTCAGAACATATGGCACCAGACAAAGTGCTGGATATTTTTCTACAAGCTATTAAAGGGGTTAATACAACAATGTCAATATACCCAAATGGTCTAACTTTTTATCAGCCTTATCAAGTAAGGTATCTTTCTTCAAAGCTAAGCCCATGGTCCCCCTGTCTCTGAATTTCACACTAGTCCATTTTATAGTTTAACACAGCTGGCGGTCAAAGTTAGTTGTGATTCTCCCAGTCAGCCCCTTGCTGGAAGACAAAACACCCTAACTACAATATCCTAGTTATATGAATTATGCCCATAAAGCTTTCCAGCAAACATCTTCAGTAGCTATGTGGACATATTTTAGTTGCTGATGAAAGCAGGTATCCAATAAGCATAAACACGCATAGATAAGGATAAGTGCCAAGAGTCTACCTGGGGAATGCAATACACTTAAACTGGGGTGTGAGGTGTTTGATATCTATTGATTTGTAATAAAGTCATAAAAATTATATGACACAATTTTGAATGCAGTGGGCACGTTAAGGCGCAAAATGGATTTACCTATTTCCCTGGGGTCAATATCTGCCAGTATGTAATTATCTCTTAGGGGGAAGGTCATGTGACCTGGGTTATGTATACAGTAGTGTGTGATTGTAACACAAGCAGACTTCATTACATTTTTCCCCCATCAAGGAATAATATACCATCTAAAAGCATCTGAAAGAGTTATAGGGAATTGTGTATTGATCCTTTTATTTTGTATAATAATTGTTCTGCAATTGTGTCTTTATTGTTTAATTGTTTAAATGTTCATGAAACCCAAATGTTTTCACGATTTATAAAAAGCATGCAATTTTAAACAATTTTCTAATTTACCTCTATTATCTAATCTGCTTTGTTCTCTTGATATTATTTGTTGAAAAGCATATCTAGATAGGCTCAGTAGCTGCTGATTGGTGGCTGCCCTTAGATGTCTCGTGATTAGCTCACCCATGTGCATTGGGTTTAGTGTCCCTTTAATCACTTTTTTTTCCCGATTTCATGCATTTCCATTTTGCATTGTGACCCCTTTTCAGATTAAACTATACATTTATTCAGATCTGTCTTTGTGCTCTAGAAACTGGGAACGTTACAAAGTATTCTTTTTACACATTTGTTTTGTTAAGGTGTCAACACAACCGTAATTTAGGGGTAAAACGTTTTTACGTGGTTGCAGCAAATGTTCATGTTTGGGAAAGTGTAGTTAGGTAGGATTTGGGGGTTAGTTGGGGTGGCTCATAGGCCCTAAAGGAATTGGGATACTGTGACAAGCTGGAAACTCAGAGGTTAACCCTTTAATGCCCACACTCTCCTTGTCACAGATTGGCAAGCAGCTCTGCTTGTGGCAAGAGGTAAACATTTGTGAACATTGAGTTTTGGGGTGGTGTAGTAGTATTTGGGGGTTGATTTGAGTGACTTGTAGTCACTAAAGACATTGGGACGCTGTAGCTGGAAGCCCTGTGCTGTAAACCCATTTATGCTTGTACTCTTCCCACTGTCACAGCTGGATAAGTAGCCTTGTGTGTGGCTAAACTGGAGGCAGAGGTGGGAATTTAGCCGTGCCAGGAGTAAATGGACTGTTAAGTTTGGTTAACCCTATGTGATACACTATTGATACTGGTTATAGTGATTTGGATTGGGTTTAGAGAATGGTGGGTTAGGAATTAATCCCTTGTTACCCTTGTCCCCTTACAGCCTCACAGGCAGAGGTGGCATTGGTGTAGAGTGGTACACCCCCTCAATGTGACAAGTCTATTATTCTCTCTCATAAACCGGAAGTAAAAAACATTTTTTCCATCCAGATGCTTGTGAATCTTCATGATAATCCTTTCATTCCCGCATTTGGAAATCACAATCTCAGTCTGAAGAGTAAGGCCATGGTAATACAGAATAACAAAGTAACAGTGATGACCCGGTAGTCAAGGTATTTCCTGTTGAAGGACATCTTACCCATTATTTTATGTCTGGACAAAATCTACAGTGTACAAGTGGGTCCTCCAGACAATATGCTTCCATAATTCAAAACTATGCGTGTCCTTCCTGACTTTGTACCGTAAGTATGTCCAGCAGTGTGAAACAAAATATTTGTAATTTAACAATTTTTCACATAATTGCTCTACAAGAATGTGATACAAAAGAACTCCTTGTCACCATTTCCAATGTCTTGTTGGTCACCATTGTTGGTCCTAAGCTTTGCCTTTCAAGAATTACAACAAATGGAGAATATTCATATGCTATTATTGGACAGCATTCTTCTGGTGGCAATTTCCAAGCAGCAAGCTTGTATTCGGATGGATCTGGTTCTTCAGATTTTCAGGTATCATGGTTTGTTGATCAGTCCAGAGAAAATAATCTGATAACAAACCAGTCATTGCTGTTCCAGGGAGATGTCTTCGAAACTACACAATGAGTATTATGTCTGTCTTCCAAAAAGATTCAGGATCTCATTCACTGTTTTATTTTCTGCGTCAAATAAAAAAAAGACACTCTACACTCTCTCAGGATGTTGCCACAAATAATGAATGGATCAACTAAACTAGGAGATTAAAATATTTTAGTTAGTGTTGGAAGTGCATCAGCATTAAGGGGCACAGGTGCTCTGGGACAAGGAATCCAGATGCCGTCCTTCAAATGTTCTGGAAAGCAGGGCGATTCTTCAAGGATTATGCTACATTCAGTACGAACTGGCAGAAAAGGTAGTCAAAGTTCTCACAGACATCAAGATTGCAAAGTCATATATCAAACATATTTTCTTATTCAGGTATCTCTCAGGCAAACAAAATGGTAACTGGAAAGGAGTCTCTTTAAATCAGACTGACTGTATCCAGAAAGGATTACCCAGAGGTGGATCTCATGACACAGAGTCAGAATCATCAGCACCTGCCTTTCTTCAGTTTTTTCCTGCCTCCTTTGTCTCTGGGCACAGATGCCTTTCAACAGATCTGTAATGTCCTGCTAATCTATGTTTTTACTCCAGTTCCTCCGATTCTACAGCATCTTCACAGAATCTGAAAGGCGAACACAGTCTTCCTGGCTATCAGTCTTCCTGGCTACCTATTCTGGCTGCAAAAACATAATTTATGCTTACCTGATAAATTAATTTATTTCATTGTGGTGAGAGTCCACGATCCATTACTCATGGGAATTACTCTTCTCTACCACTAGGAGGCGGCAAATATTATCAAACCCCAAGAGCTCTATAAAACCCCTCACACATACCTCAGTCTAACGTATAGCCAAGCAAGTGAGGTATGAAAAAAGAATAAGAGCCAAAAAAGGAGCAGGGAAAAAAATAGATGTGCTGAAAAAAATCTAATCACAAAAAACAGGGTGGGGTCTCATGGACTCTCGCCACCATGAAATAAATTAATTTATCAGGTAAGCGTAAATTATGTTTTATTTCATACAGGTGGTGAGAGTCCACAATCCATTACTCATGGGAACTAATACCCTAGCTGTAGAGTCCACGAGTAATAACATAAAGGAAGGAATTTAAAAAGCTTTTTCACTGAGAAAATAAATCAACAACTCCAAAGAAATCTTTATTATTTATGATGCACTTAAAAACAGGCATAACCATCAAACTGAGATAACTGCCTAAGGAACCTTTCTACCAAAGTCTGCTTCAGATGAAGTAAAAACATAGTAGAATTTAGTAAAAGTATGCAAAGAAGACCAAGTAGCTGCCTTGCAAATTTGATCAACTGAAGCCTCATTCTTAAAAGCCCAAGAAGTGGCAACTGACCTAGTAGAATAAGATGTAATCCATTGTGGTGGAGGCTGACCTGCCTCCAAATAAGCTCAGTTAATCAAAAGTTTAAACCAAGAGGCTTAAGAAATAGCAGAGGCCTTCTGACCTTTCCTAGGCCCAGTGAAATGAACAGACTAGAAGTTTGTCTAAAATCCTTAGTAGCAACAACATAATATTTCAATGCCCTAACAACATCCAGAGAATGCAAAGATCTTTCAGAAACATTCTTAGGATTAGGACACAAAGAAGGAACAACAATCTCTCTACCAAATATGTCAGAACAATCAATCTTAGGCAAAAAAAAAATGTCGATAAAACAGCCTTATCTTGATAAAAAATCAAATAAGGAGGCTCTGAAGAAAAAAAAAAAAACAGACCATTCAGAAACTCTTCTAGCAGAGTATATAGCCAAAAGAAACAACACTTTCCAAGAAAGTAGTTTAATGTCCAATGTGGCTCAAAAGGAGGAGCCTGCAAAACCCTTAACACTAGGTTAAGATTCTAAGGAGCAGAAATAGGCTTGATAACAGGTTTAATTTGGACCAGAGTCTGGACAAAACAATGAACATCAGGAAGATTAGCAATCTTTCTGTGGAACAAAACTGAAAGAGCTGAAATCTGCACTTTCAGGGAACTGGCAAACTCGTATCTAGGCCATCCTGCAAAAACTGAAGAATCAAAGGAATTCTAAAAGAATGCAAGGAAAACCCACGATTTACACACCAGGAAATTAAAGTTTTCCAAACCTTGTGATAAATCTTCCTAGAAACAGGTTTAGGAGCCTGTTCAGAGCTTTGACCACAGAATCTGAGAAACACCCATGTCTGTCTCAGAACAAAGCATTCAATTTCCATTCCAATCACGTTTAGAGACTTAAGATCAGGATGGAAAAAAGGACCTATGGACAGAAGGTCTGATCGCACAGGAAGAGGCCAAGAAGGGCAACTGGAAATTTAAACCAGATCTGCATAGCAAATCCTGCAAGGCCATGCTGGGGCAATCATAAATACAAACAACTTATTGAGCCTCATCTTGGAAATCACTTTGAGAAGAACCCCCAGAGGGAACAAATAAGCAGGCTGAAATGACCAAGGAACTACAAGAGCATCCACTACCTCTTCCTGAGGATCCCTGGACCTTACAAAGTATGTAAGAAGTTTGTTGAAACGAGAGGCCATCAGATCTATTTATGGGAGACCCCAAAGATCCACAATCTGTTTGAACAAAGTCTGCCCAATTGTTCACTCCTGGGATGACAATCACAGAAACTATACAAGAAATGGTTTCTGCCCAAGAGAGAATTTAAGATACCTCCATCATAGCCAGGAAACTGTGAGTCCCCCCCCCCCCCTGATGGTTGACATAAGCTACTGCTGTGACACTGACTTTCTGGAATCGGAGATAAGACTCCATTTTCAACAGAGGCCAAGCTTAAAGGGCCATGAAAATTGCACAGAGTTCTTGAATATTGATAGGCAGCCTTGCTTCACGAGGATCCCAAAAACCCATGTGCTGTCAGAGACCCCGAAACAGCTCTCCAACCTGAAGTACTTGCATCTGTAGTTATCACAGACCAGCAAGAACAAGCAAAAGAAGCAACATGAATAATAAACTGATGATCCAGCCACAAAGTTAGAGACTGACTTGTACTGGGATCTAAAAATATATTTTGAGACATCCCTGCACCATTGACGCAGCATACAAAGCTGAAAAGGCCTCATGTGATATTTAGCAAATGGAATTGCATCATGAGACCTAGTACTTCCAAGGAATGAAAAAGACTGAAGGTTCAGACAAGCTGACACCAATCTCAACCGTCTCTGCTCTGTTAGAGAAAGACTCATGGACACTAAGTCTATTTGTAAACCCAGGAAAGTAACCTTTGTCTGATGAACTAAAGAACTCTTTGGAAAATTGATAATCCAACCATGTTTTTGAAGAAGAAGAAAAAATTGTTGGTTGGTGTGAAATTCTGCTAAAGGAAAAGACGGAGCTTGAACCAAGATATCCTCCAGGTAAGGAAATACTGCAATACCCGGAGCTATAATTACAGACAAAAGAGCACCCAGAACCTTGGTAAATATTCTTGGAGCTGTATCAAGACCAAATGAAAGAGCAACAAACAAAGTGCTTGTCCAGAAAAGCAAACTGGTAATGTTCTCTGTGAATTGGAATATGAAGGTAAGGATCCTTTAAATCTATGGTGGACATAAACTTACCTTCTGAACAAAAGGCAGAATAGTCCAAATAGTTTATTTTCTGAAAGATGGAATCCTTACAAACTAGTTCATAGTTTTTAGAGTCTAGAATTTGTCTGAAAGGCCCTTCCTTCTTTGGAACAATGAAGAGATTTGAATAAAGTCTTATTGCCTGTTCCTGCAACGGAAGTGGAACAATCACTCCCATGACTTCCAGATCTGAGACAGATTGAAGAAAAGCTTTAGCTTTTACAGGATTCCTTGGAACATTGGACATTAAAAACCTTCCCCTTGTTCTGAAACCAAATAGATGTCCCTGAGAAACAATATTTTGAACCCAGGGATCTGGGACAGAGTAAATCCAAGCCTCCTAAAAGGGGTTTACCAGAGGAACCTTGCTTTTGAACAGAGGAGTCAATTCTCTGTTCTTTATTCTGATGAAAGGAACAAAACGATTAGAAGCTTTGGATATTCCTAATAGGTTTGCTTCAAACAGGGTCATAAGAAAATTGCTCTGAAAGACTAGACAACCAGTAGGTAGAAGCAGCAGCCACATCAGCAATAGAAATAGCTGGCCTGAGAATATAACCAGCATGAAAAAACATAATTTATGTAAGAACTTACCTGATAAATTCATTTCTTTCATATTAGCAAGAGTCCATGAGCTAGTGACGTATGGGATATACATTCCTACCAGGAGGGGCAAAGTTTCCCAAACCTCAAAATGCCTATAAATACACCCCTCACCACACCCACAAATCAGTTTAACGCATAGCCAAGAAGTGGGGTGATAAGAAAAAAGTGCGAAAGCATAAAAAATAAGGAATTGGAATAATTGTGCTTTATACAAAAAAAATCATAACCACCACAAAAAGGGTGGGCCTCATGGACTCTTGCTAATATGAAAGAAATGAATTTATCAGGTAAGTTCTTACATAAATTATGTTTTCTTTCATGTAATTAGCAAGAGTCCATGAGCTAGTGACGTATGGGATAATGACTACCCAAGATGTGGATCTTCCACGCAAGAGTCACTAGAGAGGGAGGGATAAAATAAAGACAGCCAATTCCGCTGAAAATAATCCACACCCAAAATAAAGTTTAAATCTTATAATGAAAAAAACTGAAATTATAAGCAGAAGAATCAAACAAACAGCTGCCTGAAGTACTTTTCTACCAAAAACTGCTTCAGAAGAAGAAAACACATCAAAATGGTAGAATTTAGTAAAAGTATGCAAAGAAGACCAAGTTGCTGCTTTGCAAATCTGATCAACCGAAGCTTCATTCCTAAACGCCCAGGAAGTAGAAACTGACCTAGTAGAATGAGCTGTAATCCTTTGAGGCGGAGTTTTACCCGACTCGACATAAGCATGATGAATTAAAGATTTCAACCAAGATGCCAAAGAAATGGCAGAGGCCTTCTGACCTTTCCTAGAACCGGAAAAGATAACAAATAGACTAGAAGTCTTTCGGAAATTCTTAGTAGCTTCAACATAATATTTCAAAGCTCTAACTACATCCAAAGAATGCAATGATCTCTCCTTAGAATTCTTAGGATTAGGACATAATGAAGGAACCACAATTTCTCTACTAATGTTGTTAGAATTCACAACCTTAGGTAAAAATGTAAAAGAAGTTCGCAACACCGCCTTATCCTGATGAAAAATCAGAAAAGGAGACTCACAAGAAAGAGCAGATAATTCAGAAACTCTTCTAGCAGAAGAGATGGCCAAAAGAAACAACATTTTCCAAGAAAGTAATTTAATGTCCAATGAATGCATAGGTTCAAACGGAGGAGCTTGAAGAGCCCCCAGAACCAAATTCAAACTCCAAGGAGGAGAAATTGACTTAATGACAGGTTTTATACGAACCAAAGCTTGTACAAAACAATGAATATCAGGAAGATTAGCAATCTTTCTGTGAAAAAGAACAGAAAGAGCAGAGATTTGTCCTTTCAAGGAACTTGCAGACAAACCTTTATCCAAACCATCCTGAAGAAACTGTAAAATTCTTGGAATTCTAAAAGAATGCCAGGAAAAATGATGAGAAAGACACCAAGAAATGTAAGTCTTCCAGACTCTATAATATATCTTCCTAGATACAGATTTACGAGCCTGTAACATAGTATTAATCACAGAGTCAGAGAAACCTCTTTGACTAAGAATCAGGCGTTCAATCTCCATACCTTTAAATTTAAGGATTTGAGATCCTGATGGAAAAAAGGACCTTTGCGACAGAAGGTCTGGTCTTAACGGAAGAGTCCACGGTTGGCAAGAGGCCATCCGGACAAGATCCGCATACCAAAACCTGTGAGGCCATGCTGGTGCCACCAGCAGAACAAACGAGCATTCCTTCAGAATCTTGGAGATTACTCTTGGAAGAAGAACTAGAGGCGGAAAGATATAGGCAGGATGATACTTCCAAGGAAGTGACAATGCATCCACTGCTTCCGTTTGAGGATCCCTGGATCTGGACAGATACCTGGGAAGTTTCTTGTTTAGATGAGAAGCCATCAGATCTATTTCTGGAAGTCCCCACATTTGAACAATCTGAAGAAATACCTCTGGGTGAAGAAACCAATCGCCCGGATGTAACGTTTGGCGACTGAGATAATCCGCTTCCCAATTGTCTATACCTGGGATATGAACCGCAGAAACTAGACAGGAGCTGGATTCCGCCCATACCAGTATTCGAGATACTTCTTTCATAGCCAGAGGACTGTGAGTCCCTCCTTGATGATTGACATATGCCACAGTTGTGACATTGTCTGTCTGAAAACAAATGAACGATTCTCTCTTTAGAAGAGGCCATGACTGAAGAGCTCTGAAAATTGCACGGAGTTCCAAAATATTGATTGGTAATCTCACCTCCTGAGATTCCCAAACCCCTTGTGCTGTCAGAGACCCCCAAACAGCTACCCAACCTGTCAGACTTGCATCTGTTGAAATTACAGTCCAGGTCGGAAGAACAAAAGAAGCCCCCTGAACTAAACGATGGTGATCTGTCCACCACGTCAGAGAGTGTCGTACAATCGGTTTTAAAGATATTAATTGAGATATCTTTGTGTAATCCCTGCACCACTGGTTCAGCATACAGAGCTGAAGAGGTCGCATGTGAAAACGAGCAAAGGGGATCGCGTCCGATGCAGCAGTCATAAGACCTAGAATTTCCATGCATAAGGCTACCGAAGGGAATGATTGTGATTGAAGATTTCGACAAGCTGAGATCAATTTTAGACGTCTCTTGTCTGTCAGAGACAGAGTCATGGACGCTGAATCTATCTGGAAACCTAAAAAGGTTACCCTTGTCTGAGGAATCAATGAACTTTTCGGTAAATTGATCCTCCAACCATGATCTTGAAGAAACAACACAAGTCGATTCATATGAGATTCTGCTAAATGTGAAGACTGAGCAAGTACCAAGATATCGTCCAAATAAGGAAATACCACAATACCCTGTTCTCTGATTACAGACAGAAGGGCACCGAGAATCTTTGTAAAAATTCTTGGAGCTGTTGCTAGGCCAAACGGCAGAGCCACAAACTGGTAATGCTTGTCTAGGAAAGAGAATCTCAGAAACTGATAGTGATCTGGATGAATCGGAATATGCAGATATGCATCCTGTAAATCTATTGTGGACATATAATGCCCTTGCTGAACAAAAGGCAGGATAGTCCTTATAGTTACCATTTTGAATGTTGGTATCCTTACAGAACGATTCAATATTTTTAGATCCAGAACTGGTCTGAAGGAATTCTCCTTCTTTGGTACAATGAAGAGATTTGAATAAAACCCCAGCCCCTGTTCCAGAACTGGAACTGGCATAATTACTCCAGCCAACTCTAGATCTGAAACACATTTCAGAAATGCTTGAGCCTTCGCTGGATTTACTGGGACACGGGAAAGAAAAAATCTCTTTGCAGGAGGCCTTATCTTGAAGCCAATTCTGTACCCTTCTGAAACAATGTTTTGAATCCAAAGATTGTGAATTGAATTGATCCAAATTTCTTTGAAAAATCGTAATCTGCCCCCTACCAGCTGGGCTGGAATGAGGGCCGCACCTTCATGTGGACTTGGGAGCTGGCTTTGGTTTTCTAAAAGGCTTGGATTCATTCCAGACTGGAGATGGTTTCCAAACTGATACCGCTCCTGTGGGTGAAGGATCAGGCTTTTGTTCCTTATTGTGACGAAAGGAATGAAAACGATTATTAGACCTAAATTTACCTTTAGATTTTTTATCCTGTGGTAAAAAAGTTCCTTTCCCTCCAGTAACAGTTGAGATAATAGAATCCAACTGAGAACCAAATAATTTATTACCCTGGAAAGAAAGGGAAAGCAAAGTTGACTTAGAAGACATATCAGCATTCCAAGTTTTAAGCCATAAAGCTCTTCTAGCTAAAATAGCTAGAGACATATACCTGACATCAACTCTAATGATATCAAAGATGGCATCACAATTAAAGTTATTAGCATGTTGAAGAAGATTAACAATGCTATGAGAATTATGATCTGTTACTTGTTGCGCTAAAGCTTCTAACCAAAAAGTTGAAGCTGCAGCAACATCCGCTAAAGATATAGCAGGTCTAAGAAGATTACCTGAACATAAGTAAGCTTTTCTTAGAAAGGATTCAATCTTCCTATCTAAAGGATCCTTAAAGGAAGTACTATCTGCCGTAGGAATAGTAGTATGTTTAGCAAGAGTAGAGACAGCCCCATCAACTTTAGGGATTTTGTCCCAAAATTCTAATCTGTCAGATGGCACAGGATATAATTGCTTAAAACGTTTAGAAGGAGTAAATGAATTACCCAAATTATTCCATTCCCTGGAGATTACTTCAGAAATAGCATCAGGGACAGGAAAACATTTCTGAAATAACTACAGGAGATTTAAAAACCTTATTTAAACGTTTAGATTTAGTATCAAGAGGACCAGAATCCTCTATTTCTAATGCAATTAAAACTTTTTTAAGTAAAGAACGAATAAATTCCATTTTGAATAAATATGAAGATTTATCAGCATCAACCTCTGAGACAGAATCCTCTGAACCAGAGGAACCATTATCAGAATCAGAATGATGATGTTCATTTAAAAATTCATCTGAAAAATGAGAAGTTTTAAAAGACCTTTTACGTTTACTAGAAGGAGGAATAACAGACATAGCCTTCTTAATGGATTTAGAAACAAAATCTCTTATGTTAACAGGAACACTCTGAGTATTAGATGTTGACGGAACAGCAACAGGTAATGTAACATTACTAAAGGAAATATTATCTGCATTAACAAGTTTGTCATGACATTCATTACAAACAACAGCTGGAGGAACAGATACCACAAGTTTACAGCAGATACACTTAACTTTGGTAGATCCAGCACCAGGCAGCGTTTTTCCAGAAGTATCTTCTGACTCAGTGTCAATCTGGGACATCTTGCAATATGTAATAGAAAAAACAACATATAAAGCAAAATTGATCAAATTCCTTAAATGACAGTTTCAGGAATGAGAAAAAATGCCAGTGAACAAGCTTCTAGCAACCAAAAGCAATAAATAATGAGACTTAAATAATGTGGAGACAATAGTGACGCCCATATTTTTTAGCGCCAAAAAAGACGCCTAAATGCTTTTGGCGCCAAAAATGACTCCACATCCGGAACGCCGACACTTTTGGCGCAAAAAAAACGTCAAAAATGACGCAACTTCCGGCGACACGTATGACGCCGGAAAAAGAAAAAAAAAAATTTGCGCCAAAAAAGTCCGCGCCAAGAATGACGCAATAAAATGAAGCATTTTCAGCCCCCGCGAGCCTAACAGCCCACAGGGAAAAAAGTCAAATTTTAAGGTAAGAAAAAAATTGATTTATTCATATGCATTATCCCAAATATGAAACTGACTGTCTGAAATAAGGAACGTTGAACATCCTGAGTCAAGGCAAATAAATGTTTGAATACATATATTTAGAACTTTATATAAAAGTGCCCAACCATAGCTTAGAGTGTCACAGAAAATAAGACTTACTTACCCCAGGACACTCATCTACATGTAGTAGAAAGCCAAACCAGTACTGAAACGAGAATCAGTAGAGGTAATGGTATATATAAGAGTATATCGTCGATCTGAAAAGGGAGGTAAGAGATGAATCTCTACGACCGATAACAGAGAACCTATGAAATAGACCCCGTAGAAGGAGATCATTGAATTCAAATAGGCAATACTCTCCTCACATCCCTCTGACATTCACTGCACGCTGAGAGGAAAACCGGGCTCCAACCTGCTGCGGAGCGCATATCAACGTAGAATCTAGCACAAACTTACTTCACCACCTCCATAGGAGGCAAAGTTTGTAAAACTGATTTGTGGGTGTGGTGAGGGGTGTATTTATAGGCATTTTGAGGTTTGGGAAACTTTGCCCCTCCTGGTAGGAATGTATATCCCATACGTCACTAGCTCATGGACTCTTGCTAATTACATGAAAGAAAAGGCCCTTCTATGAAAGTATTCTAACTTTCGGTCTAAAGGGTCCTTAAAAGAAGTACTGTCTTTCAAAAGAATAGTAGTACGTTTAGCCATAGTGGAAATGGTTCCATCCACCTTGGGAACTGTTTCCCATAGCTCTATATTAGCAGCAGGTAAAGGATATAACTTTTTAAACCTTGCAGAAGGATTAAAACCTTAGACCATTCCATAGCAATCATCTCAGAGACAGCATCGGGCACAGGGAAAAACACAGGGAGATTAACAACAGTCCTAAACAACAGTCCTAAAAACTGAATTTAAACAATTGCAAGGTTTATCATCAGAGGTTTTAGGATCTTTAACTCCTGAAGTGAAAAATACTTATTTCTCCAACATAGGTGTGTCCGGTCCACGGCGTCATCCTTACTTGTGGGATATTCTCTTCCCCAACAGGAAATGGCAAAGAGCCCAGCAAAGCTGGTCACATGATCCCTCCTAGGCTCCGCCTACCCCAGTCATTCTCTTTGCCGTTGTACAGGCAACATCTCCACGGAGATGGCTTAGAGTTTTTTAGTGTTTAACTGTAGTTTTTCATTATTCAACCAAGGATTTTCACAAAGGTACTAGGGTCCCTTCTAGCGGTGCTAAGACCAAGGGGCATTGCAGTAGTACCTTACCTGGACGACATTCTGATTCAAGCGTCGCCCCTCCCTCGAGCAAAGGCTCACACGGACATTGTCCTGGCCTTTCTCAGATCTCACGGCTGGAAAGTGAACGTGGAAAAGAGTTCTCTATCCCCGTCAACAAGGGTTCCCTTCTTGGGAACAATTATAGACTCCTCAGAAATGAGGATTTTTCTAACAGAGGCCAGAAAGACAAAACTTCTGGACTCTTGTCGAATTCTTCATTCCGTTCCTCTTCCTTCCGTAGCTCAGCGCATGGAAGTGATCGGGTTGATGGTAGCGGCAATGGACATAGTTCCTTTTGCGCGCATTCATCTAAGACCATTACAACTGTGCATGCTCAGTCAGTGGAATGGGGACTATACAGACTTGTCTCCAAAGATACAAGTAAATCAGAGGACCAGAGACTCACTCCGTTGGTGGCTGTCCCTGGACAACCTGTCACGAGGGATGACATTCCGCAGACCAGAGTGGGTCATTGTCACGACCGACGCCAGTCTGATGGGCTGGGGCGCGGTCTGGGGATCCCTGAAAGCTCAGGGTCTTTGGTCTCGGGAAGAATCTCTTCTACCGATAAATATTCTGGAACTGAGAGCGATATTCAATGCTCTCAAGGCTTGGCCTCACCTAGCGAGGACCAAGTTCATACGGTTTCAATCAGACAACATGACGACTGTTGCGTACATCAACCATCAGGGGGGAACAAGGAGTTCCCTAGCGATGGAAGAAGTGACCAAGATTATTCTATGGGCGGAGTCTCACTCCTGCCACCTGTCTGCTATCCACATCCCGGGAGTGGAAAATTGGGAAGCGGATTTTCTGAGTCGTCAGACATTGCATCCGGGGGAGTGGGAACTCCATCCGGAAATCTTTGCCCAAGTCACTCAACTATGGGGCATTCCAGACATGGATCTGATGGCCTCTCGTCAGAACTTCAAAGTTCCTTGCTACGGGTCCAGATCCAGGGATCCCAAGGCGGCTCTAGTGGATGCACTAGTAGCACCTTGGACCTTCAAACTAGCTTATGTGTTCCCGCCGTTTCCTCTCATCCCCAGGCTGGTAGCCAGGATCAATCAGGAGAGGGCGTCGGTGATCTTGATAGCTCCTGCGTGGCCACGCAGGACTTGGTATGCAGATCTGGTGAATATGTCATCGGCTCCACCTTGGAAGCTACCTTTGAGACGAGACCTTCTTGTTCAGGGTCCGTTCGAACATCCGAATCTGGTTTCACTCCAGCTGACTGCTTGGAGATTGAACGCTTGATTTTATCGAAGCGAGGTTTCTCAGATTCTGTTATCGATACTCTTGTTCAGGCCAGAAAGCCTGTAACTAGAAAGATTTACCACAAAATTTGGAAAAAATATATCTGTTGGTGTGAATCTAAAGGATTCCCTTGGGACAAGGTTAAGATTCCTAGGATTCTATCCTTCCTTCAAGAAGGATTGGAAAAAGGATTATCGGCAAGTTCCCTGAAGGGACAGATTTCTGCCTTGTCGGTGTTACTTCACAAAAAACTGGCAGCTGTGCCAGATGTTCAAGCCTTTGTTCAGGCTCTGGTTAGAATCAAGCCTGTTTACAAGCCTTTGACTCCTCCTTGGAGTCTCAATTTAGTTCTTTCAGTTCTTCAGGGGGTTCCGTTTGAACCCTTACATTCCGTTGATATTAAGTTATTATCTTGGAAAGTTTTGTTTTTAGTTGCAATTTCTTCTGCTAGAAGAGTTTCAGAATTATCTGCTCTGCAGTGTTCTCCTCCTTATCTGGTGTTCCATGCAGATAAGGTGGTTTTACGTACTAAACCTGGTTTTCTTCCAAAAGTTGTTTCTAACAAAAACATTAACCAGGAGATTATCGTACCTTCTCTGTGTCCGAAACCAGTTTCAAAGAAGGAACGCTTGTTGCACAATTTGGATGTTGTTCGCGCTCTAAAATTCTATTTAGATGCTACAAAGGATTTTAGACAAACATCTTCCTTGTTTGTTGTTTATTCAGGTAAAAGGAGAGGTCAAAAAGCAACTTCTACCTCTCTCTCTTTTTGGATTAAAAGCATCATCAGATTGGCTTACGAGACTGCCGGACGGCAGCCTCCCGAAAGAATCACAGCTCATTCCACTAGGGCTGTGGCTTCCACATGGGCCTTCAAGAACGAGGCTTCTGTTGATCAGATATGTAGGGCAGCGACTTGGTCTTCACTGCACACTTTTACCAAATTTTACAAGTTTGATACTTTTGCTTCTTCTGAGGCTATTTTTGGGAGAAAGGTTTTGCAAGCCGTGGTGCCTTCCATTTAGGTGACCTGATTTGCTCCCTCCCTTCATCCGTGTCCTAAAGCTTTGGTATTGGTTCCCACAAGTAAGGATGACGCCGTGGACCGGACACACCTATGTTGGAGAAAACAGAATTTATGTTTACCTGATAAATTTCTTTCTCCAACGGTGTGTCCGGTCCACGGCCCGCCCTGGTTTTTTAATCAGGTCTGATAATTTATTTTCTTTAACTACAGTCACCACGGTACCATATGGTTTCTCCTATGCTATTATTCCTCCTTAACGTCGGTCGAATGACTGGGGTAGGCGGAGCCTAGGAGGGATCATGTGACCAGCTTTGCTGGGCTCTTTGCCATTTCCTGTTGGGGAAGAGAATATCCCACAAGTAAGGATGACGCCGTGGACCGGACACACCGTTGGAGAAAGAAATTTATCAGGTAAACATAAATTCTGTTTTTAAAAGAGAATGAATATGTTCAACTTTAAACAAAAAAGAGGAAATATCAGGTTCTAATTCAGATGAGGAATCCTCATCCCCAGAGAAAACTTCACCATCTGAAGATACAACAGTATCCCTGGGATCAGGGCACATAGCACTTGTAGAAGGTAAAATCTGAACTGACTTTTTACCATTATTTGAAGTCAGGAGAGCAGCCAATGCCTCAGAGGGTGCAGCCTTGATGAAAGATTTCATGGCAGGAGGCACCACTTCAGCATTAACCTGTAATGAAAAGAGTAGGTGCATTAGTACCAAAAGAAACAGCATTAGAAAATTTAGGGACAGAATCCTGCTGCTACATTATAGCATATGGCAAAGCAATGCAATAAACACTATAAACCCCTTAAAAAGCTATTGAGGAAAGAAAACCATTTACCCCACCTAAATAGCTTTTACAGTCACAATGTGCGCTAAAGCTGAGCTGAAAAGAACAAGAGAAAACAACATTACTTCCGAACGTAGCCAAACAGACTGTTTAAATGGAAATGTGTGCACCAAAAAACCCTTACACGCGCATTACCAAGCAAATGTGCACTAACCCGATGTGCTTACATTAACGCGCGGGAAAAATAAAGGGGGACGTGCGCTAACATGACAAGCAAACCCGGAGCGCAAAAATACCTGCAGCTCCTAAGAGATGTGCGCTAACCCCATGAGCACAAACTAGGGTTGCACCGATACTAGTATCAGTATCTGTGCCGATACCAAGTATTTGCATGAATACTTGTACTCATGCAAATGCACCAATACTTAAACCGATACCTGCACTTCCTACCCATACTCTATCTTGTGGAGATTTTTCAAACTGCATGTTCCCATTTCATTTTAAGCTGTAGTGAGACTCAACTAAAAATGGTTCACTTCTGTTCTTCCAATACAAATTTCTGTTGTATTGAATTATTGTAAGAGAGATCACTGTACCTTGTTCAGACAAACCCCTGAAGTACTGGGTAGTTAATAAACAGATTTCCAGCTCTGGCTAAAATGGCCCAAAATTAACTTTCTGCCCCATGCAGTAGTGCTGAAAGTGAGACTGTTCAGCTTAGCATTAAACAACATTACTGATAGCAGAAACCAACGTATAGCTGAACATACAGAGATGCTTCTGTTCCTTAAAAAGAACTTGCTACTAACTTTTCAAAAATTATTATAATTGCTAGATAGCCTGTTATACTGCTAGTTCTTCTCTTGCACAATTATGCTCAAAACATACTGTACTCTGAGGAACATCCTTAGCTTATATAATTGGAGGAAGAGTGTTCATAGAAAAAATTAAGTTGAATCCTATGAACACACATCTTACAATAATAGGACTAGATTTAGATTACATTTGATATGTAAGCTTTACCAATGCTCTGTTCACATTTCCAACGCAATAGACTTTAATGGAGTTGAACATGCAATGAGCATTGGTAAAGCTTACCAGTCAAATGTAATCTAGCCCGTAGTGTTGTTCCCCATGTTTAAACAGTGCACTGGTATATATTTTTTTTACTGCATTGCACTTTTGGTTGGTTGTGATATTACATTTGTTATTTATTGTTGTTATTATGAATATATTTTAATGTAATATTTTTATTTATAAACGTTTTCTGTGAAATTTCGAGTTTTTACAACTTTGTGACAACAAGCAAATAAAACTTTATTATTTCATAATATCTTTTGAGTTTCAGTTCTTCATAATTATAAAGACGCTATCTTAAATCATTAGTCTGTATTGTGCTTGGGACACTGTCACATGACATTAAAAAAGTATTGGTAATTGGTATCAGCGAGTATTTTGAAAAAAGTATCGGTACTTGTACTCGGTCTTAAAAAAATGGTATCGGTGCAACCCTAGTACAAACCCAACGTGTGAAAAAAGACTGACGCATGAAAAACTAAGCATGCGAAAAATCCGCTGCACGCAAAAGCAAGGGAAATAGTAAAAAATATGACCACTGGGTCATATATATATATATATATATACATACATATACACACAAACATATATATATATATATATATATATATATATATGCGCATTTACTCTTTAAATCAAACAGTGCCCATAACATAGCTAAGCGAGTGTCTTTCCAATGAGGTAAAAAGAAAGCAACATAAACCATACCCCAAATACATCCCTCTGACAAGCACTGCACTCTGAGGGGAACAGGGCCTCAACATAGACTGAAAACCCCTTTCTCTGAAGAATCATATGCACATCTTCATTTTTTAACCACCTCCAGCGGAGGCAAAGTAAAGATTGAGATATGTGTGAGGTGTTTTATAGAGCTCCTGGGGTTTGGGAATCTTTGCCTCCTCCTAGTGGTAGAGAAGAGTAATTCTTATGAGTAATAGAATGTGGACTCTCACCACCTATATGAAAGAAAACATGGTTTACTCTGCTTCTGAGGTTGGCTCAGGAGCCTACTTGCATTTTGTCAGTCTCAAACGACCTGCACTGTCGAGATACCATTTAAGATATAGTTCTGGTGGAGCATCATCTATCTGTAGGGCAGTAAAGCAGAAAGGACATGAGGGAGTAAATATTCAATCATTTGTAATTTAAACTTTATTAAAGGCTAGAAATAAATCTACGTCTATGGCAAATTAAAGGGACATTCCGGTCAAAATTTTAATGCACAAAAATAAATTACATATTTGCAGAGAAACATATTTTCAATATACATGTACTGACAAAAATGTTTCTAGTAAAAGTTATGACTGTTTTAGTGTTAACATTTTTCTGTGCACGTGAAGCATAGCTAATTTATTCTCAGTGCAATAACATTTTAAATACTGCAGCTGCTCAGAGCGCCAGTGGGGCTTATTTCTTGACAGCAATTAACAAACAGAGTCATTACCAGATGGTACATGCACCTTAGGCTCTCTGAACAAGTTCTGTGTTTAAAATGCTGGTGCACAGTGCATACTTAAATACACTTTTAAAACAGCTATAGCTTTTATTAGAAACATTTTTGCCAATATATGTATATTACAAAAATGCTTCTATTCAAAACTGAAATGCATCCATGTGGATTCCAATTTTTGGTCTGGGATGCCTATACTTTGTTACTGAAGATAGCAATCCTTGTTTCAGATTACTTAAGATTTGAGACCTTATTCTGCACATCTAGTCCTGTAGTGTGTATTATGAACATGTTTCATCATCATGGTGGTCCCCCTTTTTCCAATCTAATGGGTGGAGGGGTCTGAAGCAGTGATTATCCAGGAATATAATATATAAGATATAGAAATTGCTATAAAATTTGGAGTAATTTTTTTATATTTTGATCTTTTTCACAGTTATGTTTTCAGTCAATGTTCTCATTAACATCCCATAAATGAAAGGACATTGCTGGCTCCAAATATAAGACCACAATTTTTTTAATAAATATACATACAATAATTTCTAATACAAGTATCATAAAACACACACAAATGAGTATGTGATAAAACAAACGCTATTGGTTAACCTGTTCCCTGATGGGAATATTAAATTATCCAACTAGTTACATTTTAACAGAAGGCTTTTGATAAATCACTGCTTTAAAACTGTATTTGTATATTTGCATTTTTAGCGAGGAGGTGGCGGCACAGAGAGGTTAAGTTTAGCTTTTAACTTTTTTTTTTTTATAAAGTGATGACTGAAAGTCCTATTTATTTTTAGTGACCGTAAATCCTAGCATCTATAAAACGCTAAGGTTTACTATCAATTTAATCAAAGACACTGAGCTGCATTTTTAAACACACAAAGCAATATTCAGCACTTGCTTAAATTTTCTACAATTTGCAAGTACTGTTACATGGTCAAATATGTGGAAAATAAAAAACATCCCTAAAGAAATATTTGGTATGGAATGTGTTACTATTTCAGAGACTATCAAGTAATTGCAACTTCATTATGTAAATCTACCAGAGGCGATCACATTAAAACATATAAATCTTCAGAATGTACAGAGAACACAACAGTGATTACATACAGCTCAGGGAAGCGATAATTCACAGCCCATTTGCACTTCACATTAAAATTTTCCATTCTCGCAATAACAAATGCTTGGAGTTATCTGTTAAAAGGACATGGGCACAAATTACTTCTCTGTGGAAAGAAAAGGCAAGCCATCACCAGACTTTGAGACACCATACATTTGTTTTTATGAGCCAGTAACAACCCAAACACATTGGCCTAGATTACAAGTAAAACACAAAAATATAAGCACTATTGTGCATTAACATAACTTGAGAGCAGTCAATATGTCTTCTATTTTTGGTCTAAAGCTATTTGTAACAGCACAAGCGATACTATAGGAAGCTCCAACATCTGCATGTCAAATAGCGTGAGTGCACCAAACCCCTTACATAATAGACTTCTAGCTTTTTAGATATCGCTCAAGCGCTAAGCCGATAGTGTGCAAGTAGTGGAGTTCTTGATGTAGCTCTTTACTATACTATTAATAATAATCGTTACTAAACCCAAATTTTTTTTTTCATGATTCAGGTAGAGAATACAATTTCAAACAATACAATTTACTTCTATTATCTAATTTGCTTCATTCTTTAGATATGCTTAGTTGAAAAAATAGCAATGCACACAGGTGAGCCAATCACACGAGGCATCTATGTGTAGCCACCAACCAGCAGCTACTGAGCCTATCTAGCTATGCCTTTCAGCAAAGGATATCAAGAGAACGAAGCAAATTATATAATAGAAGTAAATTAGAAAGTTGTTTAAAATTGCATGCTCTTTCTAAATTATGAAAGAAACAATTTGGGTTTTATGTCTTTTTAACTTCAGGTCTCAAAAAGCACTAAACTTTACAGCGCTATTTTGGACAACTCACCACTTGTATAAGCACAATGAGATTGCTAATACTATTTCCTGCACAATTAAAAGTATAGGGTGCAAACAAAAAATGTTTCAGGCACATTAGGAGGTTCTGGTTAAAACCTTTAACTATCCACTTGTAATACCAGAGCACAAGACAAGTGCACCCTGCTCTATCGATTGCACGCCACTATTATTATTACAAAGATATAAAAATACTGTGACCTTTCACAGGTGTCACGGTGTGTAGACAATATTACACAAAGTAAGACCTTGGTATATTCTCCTGCCTATCTAAATTATCACAGGGATATTAAAAAGGGACAGTAAACACCTTGAGATTATGTTTAGTTATTCATAATGAAATAACTTTGCAATATATTTCCATTATTTATTCTGCCCCAATTTGGCTCCTCCAAATAAGGCAAACAGTGGGTAGAGTTTGGCTACTAAAAACAACTGCAGTAAAAAACAAAAAGGTATTCATTTGTTTTAAAAACTTTTAGACTTGACTGATATGTTATTATATAGCAGCACACCAGAAATGACAGTAAACTCATTGTAATAACAAGGAGATTACTGTCCCTTTAAAGGGACATGGTAGTTAACATGTAAATGCTCACAACTGTATTTCAATTATAAATAGAAACATTTATGCAATACACTCGCATTAGCTAAATGTTTTTAGTAAAAGCGCTCACTGATTTAGTAAAAGCGTTCATTCTGCACCCACTTGTTATTGCTAAAGTGATATTATAAGCCATTGCTGGCTCTGTGAGCAGGTGTGGCATTTCAATTCAGGTGCACAGAGCACATTGGCTCCTGCGGAATACAATTCTAAACGCAGAACAAGCAATACCTTTTTTGCTAGATTTTTTCTTACACAAATGCATTTTAGTTTTGATCATCATCGGTTATCTTTTAATCAAGGGCATTTACAATCACAATATTTGCATTTTAAACATCCTTTTTAAATCCCTTTTAGAGATGTTTGCTGAAATGATTGTTTACCTTCAGCTGTGGTTGTACCGGCCTCGGTTAGTCCGGCATCATTGCTGTACAATACTGGCTTTATCCCCATGCCACCAGACCACCTGCTGCAGCTTCTATTCTCACACATGTATATCACATAAAGACAAAGATATAAGGTAAAGCCAGGTATATTTAATAAACAGAGGCACAATTACTACATAATTAATGTGCTAATGATACAAGAATGTGATTGGTAAACTAAAAATAAGGTTCATTTTTCAGAAATGAAATAAAGCTCTGTTTGAGGAAAACCAATGTATGAAATGGTGAATCTTGATTAAGAAAAGAGGAACAAGGATGAGGTCACCTTGTCATTTAGCCTATTCCTTAAATCACACAACCTACACTGTCACCAAGGGGAAGGGGGGAAAAAGTTATTTTTCCCAGCAGAAATCTCAAGGGCCATAAATATTCCTCATGCCTGGACTTCACATTAGATGTCATGGAAGAGGAAGAAATATAGACAGGCCCCCAAAATGAACTGCTTCTGAGCATCACAAGATTAGAACTAATACCTTTACTAGCAACGTATTACCAAATTAAAACTCAAGGACTTAAAAGACACATTCCAATTTAAAAGACAAATTGTGACTTTTTTTATTTTTATGAATATCGTCTATTAATATCCCCAATCCACAATTCCATGCATACCTTTCTTCATAATGATTGCATAATAATTACTTCTCAAGTGGAATGGTGATGAGGTTATTTGAGTAATTCAATCTTGCAAAGGACTTGCAAAAAAGATATAGTAATGAACTGATTAAAAATGTGTCTTGAGAATGCATTTAGAATCCTAATAAAGCAACATTATACTTACTGTATATGCCACATAAGCAGCTAATATACAAGTCACATATAAGTTCAATGTTCACCATGAATGAACTGCATTCCCAGTCTATAGTGACCATTTATGTTTAGAAGAAAGGCCTGCCTAACAAGTGTAGCTATTTAAATATGCACTAGTATGAAAGCAAGACTTGTTTTTTATTTTAATCACAGGAAAAAAACATATTATACAGAAGGGGTGTTTTAATCCTACAATTACTGTTTGTATTTCTAACAATGCAGATCACCCTTCTCACATATATTCTTGCATTAAAATAATAGAAGTAAAAAGCAGACAAGATTAAATAAAAAAACTTACATTATATTATGCTTACCTGATAATTTTCTTTTCTTCTGTACGGGGAGAGTCCACAGCTGCATTCATTACCTATGGGAAATACAGAACCTGGCCACCAGGAGGAGGTAAAGACACTCCAGCCAAAGGATTAAATACCATCCCCCCAGTTATTCTACCAAGAGAACAAGGAACAGTAGGAGAAATAACAGGGTGAAAAAAGGTGCCAGAAGAACGAATAAAAAAGAATTTAAGGCCGCCCAAAGAAAAAAAAAAAAAAGGGCGGGGAGCTGTGGACTCTCCCCATAAGCATAATTTAAGTTTTTCTTCTTAAAATGGGGAGAGTCCACAGCTGCATTCATTACCTTTGGGAAATCAATACCCAAGCTTATAGAGGACACTGAATGCAAACGGGCGGGAACAAAAAGGCGGCCCATTCTGATGGCACCACAGCCTGACACAACCCAGTTTCCCGATAAAACAGAATATATGCTTACCTGATACATTTCTTTCTCTTGTGATGTATCGAGTCCACAGAATCATCCATACTTGTGGGATATTCTCCTTCCTAACAGGAAGTGGCAAAGAGAGCACCCACAGCAGAAATGTCTATATAGCTCCTGCCTTAGCTCCGTCCCCCAGTCATTTGACCGAAGGCTAGGAAGAAAAAGGAGAAAGGGTGCAGAGGTGACTGAAGTTTTAAAAAAAATATACTACCTGTCTTAAACAGACAGGGTGGGCCATGGACTCGATACATCACAAGAGAAAGAAATTTATCAGGTAAGCATAAATTCTGTTTTCTCTTGTAAGATGTATCGAGTCCACGGATCCATACTTGTGGGATACCAATACCAAAGCTTTATGACACGGATGAAGGGAAGGACAAGACAGGGACCTTAAACGGAAGGCACCACTGCTTGTAGAACCTTTCTCCCAAAAATAGCCTCCGAAGAAGCAAAAGTATCGAATTTATAAAATTTGGAAAAAGTATGAAGCGAAGACCAAGTCACCGCCTTACAAATCTGTTCAACAGAAGCCTCATTTTTAAAAGCCCATGTGGAAGCCACTGCTTTAGTAAAAAGAGCAGTAATTCTTTCAGGAGGCTGCTGGAGTGTCCAGCAGTCTCATAAGCCAAACGGATGATGCTGTTCAGCCAAAAGGAAAGAGAGGTAGCCGTAGCCTTTTTACCTCTCCGTTTACCAGAATAAACAACAAACAATGAAGATATTTAACGGAAATCTTTAGTTGCTTGTAAGTAGAACTTTAAAGCACGAACCACATCAAGATTGTGTAACAGACGTTCCTTCTTTGATGAAGGATTAGGACACAGAGAAGGAACAATAATCTCTTGATTGATATTTGATATTCTTATTAGAAACAACCTTAGGAAGAAACCCAGGTTTGGTACGCAAAACCACCTTATCTGCATGAAAAACAAGGTAATGGGAATCACATTGTAAAGCAGATAGCTCAGAAACTCTTCGAGCCGAAGAGATAGCTACTAAAAACAAAACTTTCCAAGATAGAAGCTTAATATCTATGGAATGCATAGGTTCAAACGGAACCCCTTGAAGAACTTTAAGAACTAAGTTTAAGCTCCATGGTGGAGCAACAGGTTTGAATACAGGCTTGAATCTGACTAAAGCCTGACTAAACGCTTGAACGTCTGGAACATCTGCCAGACGCTTGTGTAAAAGAATAGACAATGCAGAAATCTGTCCTTTTAAGGAACTAGCAGATAAACCCTTCTCCAAACCTTCTTGGAGAAAGGACAATTTTTCCAGGAATCCTAACCTTACTCCATGAGTAACCCTTGGATTCACACCAATAAAAATATTTGCACCAAATCTTATGATAGATCTTCCTGGTGACAGGCTTTCTAGCTTGAATCAGGGTATCAATGACCAACTCAGAGAAACCACACTTTGATAGAATCAGGCGTTCAATCTCTAAGCAGTCAGACGCAGAGAAATTAGATTTGGATGCATGAATGGACCTTGGATTAGAATGGCACAGTCCACGGTGGAACCGATGACATGTCCACTAGGTCTGCATACCAAGTCCTGCGTGGCCATCAGAAGCACTGAAGCTCTCTCCTGCTTGATTCTGGCAACCAGACGTGGGAGGAGAGGAAACTGTGGAAATACATAGGCCAGATTGAAGGACCAGGGTACTGCTAGAGCATCTATCAGTACCGCCTGGGGATCCCGGGACCTGGACCCGTAATTAGGAAGTTTGGCATTCTGACGGGACGCCATCAGATCCAATTCTGGTGTGCCCCATAGCTGAGTCAGCTGGGCAAATACCTCCGGATGGAGTTCCCACTCCCCCGGATGAAAAGACGGACGACTTAGGAAATCCGCCTCCCAGTTCTCTACCCCTGGGATATGGATTGCTGAGAGATAGCAAGAGTGATCCTCCGCCCATCGGATTATGTTGGTTACCTCCATCATCGCTAGAGAACTCCGTGTTCCTCCTTGATGATTGATATAAGCTACAGTCGTGATGTTGTCCGACTGGAACCTGATGAATTTGGCCGCAGCTAGCTGAGGCCACGCCTGAAGCGCATTGAATATCACTCTCAGTTCTAGAATGTTTATCGGGAGGAGAGTTTCTTCCCGAAACCATAAGCCCTGTGCTTCAGGGAGTTCCAGACTGCACCTCAGCCTAGCAGGCTGGCATCTGTCGTTACAATGAGCCACTCTGGCCTGCGGAAACACTTTCCCTGAGACAGGTGGTCCTGAGACAACCACCAGAGAAGTGAGTCTCTGGTCTCCTGGTCCAGATGCAGTTGAGGAGATAAACCTGCATAATCTCCATTCCACTGTTTGAGCATGCATAGTTGCAGTGGTCTGAGGTGTAGGCGGGCAAAAGGAACTATGTCCATTGCTGCTACCATGAGACCGATTACCTCCATACACTGAGCCACTGATGGTTGAGGAATGGAATGATGAGATCTGCAAGTGGTTAAGAGTTTTGATTTTCTGATCTCCGTCAGAAATATTTTCATTTCTACCGAGTCTATCAGAGTCCCTAGGAAGGAAACTCTTGTGAGAGGGAATAGAGAACTCTTTTTTATGTTCACCTTCCACCCGTGAGATCTCAGAAAAGCCAACACGATGTCCGTGTGAGACTTGGCTAGCTGGAAAGTCGACGCCTGAATTAAGATGTCGTCTAGATAAGGCGCCACTGCTATGCCCCTCTGTCTTAGAGCCACCAAAAGGGACCATAGCACCTTTGTGAAAATTCTGGGAGCTGTGGCCAACCCGAAGGGAAGGGCCACAAACTGGTAATGCCTGTCCAGAAAGACGAATCTGAGGAATTAAACAACTAGAAGAACTAATTGTATAAGGAATACAATAGAATTCACAGCAGAGATTGCCACAAATTAGATATTATATACACTCCAAATAGAAGATTCAGATAAGGATTATATCAAATATTTTAGTATTTTTTTAAAAAGTTCCATGTCATTCATACTTTAATATCTTTATTAATATATCTAGGAACCACATTCACACAAAAGTAGCGAGAAGAAAGATTAAAAACACTTAAACCCCGTCTTTAATAATTATTATACTGAAATCTCATATAATTACTCAGTGCCTGCAGGCATATATTTAAAGTAAATAAAGCCCTTACAATCCGAGGGCTGGTTTAACTTTTATCGCTTATATTCTATGCAGGCACCTGAAGAAAACTATTATTAGAGAATACTGTCAGTTAGACAAGGGTAAGCTGGTTAAAAAACGGCAGACAGGAGAGACGGAGCTGCTCCTGCTGGACCCCTGACGCGCGTTTCACAGAACGCTTCCTCAGAGGGGGTGCGGGCCGCCGCTACTCGGCGTTATTTATGATCATATAAAGCCCACCTTCCTAACACAATAGGTTGCCCAATATCGGTGCCGGGTTTATGATTCGTTCAGCAATCCGTCAGTTAATGATGTTTATTCTGACGTGTATGATTTCATCATGTGACCGGAGGGCGTGAATGTTAAGGAATGCCTACAGTGACTGTTAGCCAATCACAAATTGTATACAGAGGGCGTGTGAACACTGCTTATAGACCATTGGATGATCACCGAGCAGTATAAACAAGGGACTGTATATCATATACTGATCTAACCTTTAATGAAAACGTTAGATATGTCTAGTGTATCTTAAAGCTATATTATGGTATTGTAATTGATAATGTTAGATGGATTTGAAGATTATTTACGGATCCCAAAATGATCGTTAAATCGGGTTAAACCGAACGGTATATCAAAAATATATCGTTTGGACAATTTTATAGTATTGTGACCATGATGACTAGACGTGTGCAAGTTAAATAATTCATTATATATTCCATTGGACTTAGAAAATCGACAACCTAGTGATGGAGGATAAAGATGCAAAAGTGTTAAGATGCTCCTCAGTAAAAGAGGCAGGAGAGTGACGGCATATGATCATAGTGCTGTATTTGAGTGTGACATAGTGAGATTAATAACATAACATCATATGTTATATATGAATTAAAAATAAATTAATTATATAGTGAATAAAATCAAAAAGCAAGTGAGGGAAGGTGAGTAAAATCGTATGAGAAGGGTATAATAAAATAAAAATACCTGTGATGGTGCACAGAGAACAACATCTTTCTCAAAATGGAGTTAGAGTGATACCTGAGTTTCATCAGGAATATAATAGCAAACAAATGAACTTGATGTGACATTATATATTAATGTGCAAGAAGTGCCAGTGAATGGAATATATTATTTGTATATATATTAATAAATTCAACTTGAATATGTATAAATTCATCTTGATATATATAATGTTTCCAATATGTTTGGTGGGAACACTAGAGTTATCCATCATTCTAGATAAATTTCTTGATTATTAGTATATATAATCTGATGTTACATTATAAGTATACAAAGTAATTATTGAAGTCATTCATACCAGAGGGTTTAACAGCATTAAGAGAGTAGATCCACTTGCATTCGAGTTTCAATAAAGATTTTTCAATATTGCCACCTCTTATACCAAGGGATGCTTTCTGAATTACTGTATATTTTAAACATTTAGGTGAGCCATTGTGATGAGTTAAGAAATGTTTTGCAACTGAGGTAATCTTTTTACCTTTGTCAGTGTCTCTCTGAGCATATTTAATATTATAAACATGTTCCAAAATGCGTGTCTTGACCTCCCTTGTGGTCATACCCACGTATGCCATCTGGCATGAGCAGTAAAGCACATAGACTACTCCTATAGTTCTGCATGAGAAACGTGCTTAAAGTTTGTATAATCTTCCCGTTTTATCAGTTATTGTTTTCGTTTTCAATACATATTTGCAGGCTGAACATGTACTACAAGGGTACATGCCTGGGTCAGTATCTTTTTTCTTAGCGGATCTTACAAAATGGCTAGAGACTAGTTGGTCTCTTAAATTGCTAGGTCTCTTGTATCCAATGGATACTCTCTCTCCTATTACTGACTTAAGGGTATCATCATTTTGCAATATTCCCCAGTGTTCATTAATAATTTTGATAATGTGTGGCATTTGGGGGTTGTATGTTGTTATCAGTCTAGGACAGGCTTCTTGGGCAGTTCTCATCCTAGGAGTAAGTAATTCATCTCTGCTCTTTCTGAGTGCCTTGTATTTGGCTCTTTTAATTGATTTCTTGCTGTATCCCCGTGCAGATAATCTCTGCATAAGGGCTGTACTTTCTGACATGTAAATTTCAGTACTGGTGCAGTTACGGCGGAGTCTCAAAAATTCACCGTAGGGTATAGCTTTTAAAGTACTGGGTGAGTGGGCACTGGTATGGTGTAAGAGCGTGTTTGTTGCTGTCTCTTTTCTGTATATTGTAGTATTGATGAATCCTTCATTGTTTTTAAATATCTTTAAATCCAAGAAGCATATTTCCTGCTTGTTCACTTCATGGGTTAGTTTTATATTGAGATTGTTCATGTTAATTTCTTTCATGAAGGCTTCTAATTTGTCATAGGACCCCTCCCAAATGAAGAATACATCATCAATGTATCTTAACCATATGGGTATATGTTCAGTATATGTATTAAGATGACCCGAAGGGAAGGGCCACAAACTGGTAATGCCTGTCCAGAAAGGCGAATCTGAGGAATTGATGATGATCTCTGTGAATAGGGATGTGTAGATACGCATCCTTTAAGTCCACGGTAGTCATATATTGACCCTCCTGGATCAGAGGTAGAATAGTCCGAATAGTCTCCATATTGAATGATGGTACTCTGAGGAACTTGTTTAGAATTTTGAGATCCAAGATTGGTCTGAAAATTCCCTCTTTTTTGGGAACCACAAACAGGTTTGAGTAAAACCCTAGCCCTTGTTCCATTTTTGGAACTGGGCGGATCACTCGCATGGTATGTAGGTCTTCTACACAGCATAAGAACGCCTCTCTCTTTGTCTTGTTTGCAGACAATTGAGAAGTGTGAAACCTCCCCCTTGGGGGAGAGTCTTTGAAGTCCAGAAGGTATCCCTGGGACACAATTTCTAAAGCCCAGGAATCGTGGACATCTCTTGCCCAAGCCTGGGCGAAGAGAGAGAGTCTGCCCCCTACTAGATCCGGTCCCGGATCGGGGGCTACCCCTTCATGCTGTCTTAGAGGCAGCTGCAGGCTTCTTAGCCTGTTTGCCCTTGTTCTAAGCCTGGTTAGGTCTCCAGACTGACTTGGATTGGGCAAAATTCCCCTCTTGCTTTGCAGTAGAGGAAGCTGAAGCGTGACCACTCTTAAAGTTCCAAAAGGAACGAAAATTATTTTGTTTGGTCCTCAATTTATTTGTTTTATCCTGAGGGAGAGCATGGCCTTTCCCTCCAGTGATGTCTGAAATAATCTCTTTCAGTTCAGGCCTGAATAGGGTTTTTCCTTTGACAGGGATGTTGAAAAGTTTAGATTTTGATGATACATCAGCGGACCAGGACTTAAGCCATAACGCCCTGCGTGCTAAAATGGCAAAACCTGAATTCTTTGCCGCTAACTTAGCCAATTGGAAAGCGGCATCTGTAATGAAAGAATTAGCCAACTTAAGAGCCTTAATTCTATCCATAATATCCTCTTCTAATGGAGTCTCCATCGGAAGAGCCTCTTCTAGAGCCTCGAACCAGAAAGCAGCTGCAGTAGTTACAGGAACAATGCACGCAATAGGTTAGAGAAGAAAACCTTGATGAATAAAAATTTTCTTCAGGAGACCCTCTAATTTTTTATCCATAGGATCTTTGAAAGCACAACTGTCTTCGATAGGTATAGTTGTACGCTTAGATAGAGTAGAAATAGCTCCCTCCACCTTAGGAACCGTCTGCCACGAGTCCCGCATGGTGTCAGATATGGGAAACATTTTCTTAAAAACAGGAGGGGGAGCAAACGGAATACCTGGTTTATCCCACTCCTTAGTAACAATAATCACAATCCTCTTAGGGACTGGAAAAACATCAGTGTAAGCAGGAACCTCTAAGTATTTGTCCATTTTACACAATTTCTCTGGAACCACTATGGGGTCACAATCATCTAGAGTCGCTAATACCTCCCTGAGCAATAAGCAGAAGTGTTCAAGCTTAAATTTAAAGGCCGTCATGTCAGAATCTGTCTGAGGGAGCGTCTTTCCTGAATCAGAAATTTCTCCCTCAGATAACAAATCCCTTACCCCTACTTCAGAACATTGTGAGGGTATATCAGATACGGCTACTAAAGCGTCAGACTGCTCAGCTTTACTTAACCCAGAGCTGTCGAGCTTTCCTTGTAAACCAGGCAGTTTAGAGAAAACCTCTGTGAGGGTTTTATTCATAACTGTGGTCATGTCTTGTAAAGTAAATGAATTTGACGCATTAGAGGTACATGGTGTCACTTGTTGCGGGCGTTACTGGTTGTGACACTTGGGGAGAGCTAGATGTCAAAAACACATTTCCTTCTGTCTGAGAATCATCTATTGCTATATTTTTCATTGCTAAAATATGCTCTTTATAATTTATAGACATATCAGTGCAAGTGGGACACATTCTAAGAGGGGGTTCCACAATGGCTTCTAAACACATTCAACAAGGATTTTCCTTTGTGTCAGACATGTTAAACAGGCTAGTAATGAAACAAGCAAGCTTGGAAAACATTTTATTCAAAGTAAATAATACATAGAAAAAAAGGTACTGTGCCTTTAAGAGAAAAAAAGATGCACAAACTCTGCAAAACAGTGTAAAAAAGCAGTAAACTCAACAAAATTTTTACAGTAGCATCATAAAGCCTTAGTAACTTTGCACAGCTATGCAAATTAACAATTAACCCCTTAATGTAAAAACCGGATTGACAAACGTCAAAAAAAACGGTAAAAAGGTTCAGCACCTTCCCACAGCTCTGCTGTGGCGCCTACCTGCCCTTTATGAACGATTTGTGGGGGAAAAAACCTATTTTAGGCCCTCAAACACAGCAGGACCCTCTGGAGAAGCAGCTGGATGTCTCTGAGGAAAAGAAACTGCGCAACTGAGGCACGAAAATAGGCCCCTCCCACCTCACTCGATGTCATGGGGCCTAAAAGAAACACAACAGAGTGTTTCCTAAACTAGCCATGTGGGTTAATAACCCTTAAACAAGCCACAAAGACTCCTTAAAGTCCCTCAAAAAAACGTTATTGCAATAATAATAAAAAAAAAATTTCCTTATCAGTGTCACCAGTAACTAATGAGCCCTTTGTGCAAGCTGGGATTCTTATTATGTCTCTGAATACAGCTTACCCTTCCCTCATGGGATATTGCCAGCCTTTTCTAGAATTAACACAGTCTGTCTAGAAAAAATTAGACTGAACATACCTCAAAGCAGTTTAGCCTGCAGTCCTTGTGAGAACAGCAGTGGATTTTAGTTACAAAGTGCTAAAATCATCATACTCCCTGCAGAAATCTTCATCTCTTTTCTGCCAGAGAGTAAATAGTACACACCGGTACCATTTAAAATAACAAACTTTTGCTTGAGAAAAAAAAACTAACATTTTTATCACCACACTCACTTTACCCTTCCTAGCAGTTAAGCAGGCAAAGAGAATGACTGGGGGGCGGAGCTATATAGACAGCTCTGCTGTGGGTGCTCTCTTTGCCACTTCCTGTTAGGAAGGAGAATATCCCACAAGTATGGATGAATCCGTGGACTCAATACATCTTAGAAGAGAAAAAACTACTTCAACAGAAGCAGGAAGAACAAAAATATGGAAAGAGGACAAGGTAACTGCCCATCAATTAGAATCATAAGGATCTCAATTATAGATCACTCTAAATTCTGGACTCCACTGAGCACAAAAACCTCTGAGAAGACAAAAGTCCCACTCACTAGAAGCACACAAATAAAAACCTCTCCATGAAACAATGGCAAGGGAAACAACAAACAAAACTCCCACACCGCATTCTCCCTAACTGAAAGAAGGGAAGAATCAGATAAGAAGGTCCGAAAGAACCCCCAGAAACAATCCCTGAAAATTCAAGGACAAAACAGAGAGAGAATCCCTTAGCATAATACGAAAGAGCAGCTACCAGGCTGCAAGAGGACAAAGTCCCGTAGAAAATACTCTACCGACGGAGGAGAGCAAAGAGAGGAATAATTCCAGATCACTTCCTACATGGATCCAAAAGGAACCAATATAAAGCCTTAACTAGAACTGAAGCCCAAGAAGAACAAAAGGACAAAAAGGTAGAACAAGATTACCTTACCTATAGACAGCTAACTAGCACAGATAAACTGAACACCAGTAGGTCAGAAAAAAACACCGGGAACAGAACAGGAACAGAAAAGTAACATCCGTATACGCCACAAACGAAAGTCGCAGGCTTCCATCGGAAAGGAATTGTTAGGAATTATTGTTAGCATGACTAGCGCCATCTTGTTCTTAACTGCCATTTTGTCGCAGGCTTCCATCGGATAGGCATTGTTAAGAATTATTGTTAGCATGACTAGCGCCATCTTGTTCTTAACTGCCATTTTGTCTCTGGCATCCATCTTGTCTAAATAACATTCATTATAGTAGTTATGTTGTGAGAAATATGCTGATTTTAGTAAGAATTGTATAAGTTTTATTGGCCTTGCAAATGTTCCTGGTAATGTGCCCGGAAGTCCGTTATCTAGGTAAGAGGCCCAAACGACCTTGCTTTGGGATGAGCTATGGGCACAGATGTACTTCTTACTATGACTATAGAAATATTGCTTCTCAAAACTCTTTTACCTAATTATTATAATGAGCTTGTATTTTTCCTGACAAACACTGTGTAAAATGACACGGTCATGATGTGTCATCATGTTAACCCTATATGCTGTCATGACTGCCTATAAGACTGCCTTTTATCTTTCAATAAAGGAGAATAGTTTTAGACTCATTGCTGCGTGGTCTGAAGTGCTGTTCTCTGGATATCCTGATCAAATAACCCCTTCATTTCCAGCTGATATGGTGTATTCCAAGCCAAGCCCTGACTGACACGCTCCCCCCCTGAAAACAACACCTAACAGTTTCTGGTGTCAGAAGTGGGATTCACACTGTATAAGTAGATGAGTGTTTTTTTTACTCTACTTTTCCCTCTGTGAATCTGAACCTAAATTTATTTTTGATAATAGGTGTTGGTTATATATGATAAAGGGTTAAGGGGTTCCTGCATTAAAGAAGCAGGGTTTGTGAGGAGGTTTTCAGACCTGCCGGCACTTGTGATAACCCCCTCTAGACAGGTTTTATAGTCCTGTGCTAGTTTAGACAGGTGTGCAGTCCTGTCTGGTGAAGCGTGCAAAGAGATAAAAGTTAGTATGCGTTTGACGGGAGGTTTAAGTCCCCTGTGCAAGTTGGCATTGCTATGTTATGGTGAGTTTGAGTCTCATCTGTGTTGAAGATGTCCCTATACATTCCTATAGTAGAGTTTTTGTTACCTATCACTGGATTTGAACTGGTATTTGGTGCTTTTTGCTTGCTTTTATTGCTATATGATTGTGTTGTGCTGTGCTTAGAAGATATTAAGTGACTGTGCATTTTAACATTGCTGCTGTTATTATGCTGCTATTATTGTGTTGTTAAAAAAATGGGGTCTGCTTATAGCAAAAACAGAATTTATGCTTACCTGATAAATTACTTTCTCCAACGGTGTGTCCGGTCCACGGCGTCATCCTTACTTGTGGGATATTCTCTTCCCCAACAGGAAATGGCAAAGAGTCCCAGCAAAGCTGGTCACATGATCCCTCCTAGGCTCCGCCCACCCCAGTCATTCGACCGACGGACAGGAGGAAATATATATAGGAGAAACCATATGATACCGTGGTGACTGTAGTTAGAGAAAATAATTCATCAGACCTGATCAAAAAACCAGGGCGGGCCGTGGACCGGACACACCGTTGGAGAAAGTAATTTATCAGGTAAGCATAAATTCTGTTTTCTCCAACATTGGTGTGTCCGGTCCACGGCGTCATCCTTACTTGTGGGAACCAATACCAAAGCTTTAGGACACGGATGAAGGGAGGGAGCAAATCAGGTCACCTAAATGGAAGGCACCACGGCTTGCAAAACCTTTCTCCCAAAAATAGCCTCCGAAGAAGCAAAAGTATCAAATTTGTAAAATTTGGCAAAAGTGTGCAGTGAAGACCAAGACGCTTCCCTTCATATCTGGTCAACAGAAGCCTCGTTCTTGAAGGCCCATGTGGAAGCCACAGCCCTAGTGGAGTGAGCTGTGATTCTTTCAGGAGGCTGCCGTCCGGCAGTCTCATAAGCCAATCGGATAATGCTTTTAAGCCAAAAGGAAAGAGAGGTAGAAGTCGCTTTTTGACCTCTCCTTTTACCAGAATAAACAACAAACAAGGAAGATGTTTGTCTGAAATCTTTAGTAGCCTCTAAATAGAATTTTAGAGCACGGACTACGTCCAAATTGTGTAACAAACGTTCCTTCTTTGAAACTGGATTCGGACACAAAGAAGGTACAACTATCTCCTGGTTAATATTTTTGTTAGAAACAACCTTTGGAAGAAAACCAGGCTTAGTACGCAAAACCACCTTATCTGCATGGAACACCAGATAGGGCGGAGAACACTGCAGAGCAGATAACTCTGAAACTCTTCTAGCAGAAGAAATTGCAACCAAAAACAAAACTTTCCAAGATAATAACTTAATATCTACGGAATGTAAGGGTTCAAACGGAACCCCTTGAAGAACTGAAAGAACTAGATTTAGACTCCAGGGAGGAGTCAAAGGTCTGTAAACAGGCTTGATCCTAACCAGAGCCTGAACAAATGCTTGAACATCTGGCACAGCTGCCAGTCTTTTGTGAAGTAAAACAGATAAAGCAGAGATCTGTCCCTTCAGAGAACTTGCAGATAATCCTTTCTCCAAACCTTCTTGTAGAAAGGATAGAATCTTAGGAATTTTTATCTTGTTCCATGGGAATCCTTTAGATTCACACCAACAGATATATTTTTTCCATATTTTATGGTAAATTTTTCTAGTTACAGGCTTTTTAGCCTGAATCAGAGTATCTATTACAGAATCTGAAAACCCACGCTTTGATAAAATCAAGCGTTCAATCTCCAAGCCGTCAGTTGGAGGGAAACCAGATTCGGATGTTCGAATGGACCCTGAACAAGAAGGTCCTGTCTCAAAGGTAGCTTCCATGGTGGAGCCGATGACATATTCACTAGGTCTGCATACCAAGTCCTGCGTGGCCACGCAGGAGCTATCAAGATCACAGAGGCCCTCTCCTGATTGATCCTGGCTACCAGCCTGGGGATGAGAGGAAACGGTGGGAATACATAAGCTAGGTTGAAGGTCCAAGGTGCTACTAGTGCATCTACTAGGGTCGCCTTGGGATCCCTGGATCTGGACCCGTAGCAAGGAACCTTGAAGTTCTGACGAGACGCCATCAGATCGATGTCTGGAATGCCCCATAATTGAGTTATTTGGGCAAAGATTTCCGGATGGAGTTCCCACTCCCCCGGATGGAATGTCTGACGACTCAGAAAATCCGCTTCCCAATTTTCCACTCCTGGGATGTGGATCGCAGACAAGTGGCAGGAGTGATCCGCCCATTGAATTATCTTGGTCACTTCGTTCATCGCCAGGGAAGTCCTTGTTCCCCCCTGATGATTGATATATGCAACGGTCGTCATGTTGTCTGACTGAAACCTTATGAATTTGGCCTTTGCTAGTTGAGGCCAAGCTCTGAGAGCATTGAATATCGCTCTCAGTTCCAGAATGTTTATCGGGAGAAGAGACTCTTCCCGAGACCATAGACCCTGAGCTTTCAGGGATTCCCAGACTGCGCCCCAGCCCACTAGGCTGGCTTCGGTCGTGACAATGACCCACTCTGGTCTGCGGAAGCTCATTCCCTGTGACAGATTGTCCAGGGTCAGCCACCAACGGAGTGAATCTCTGGTCTTTTGATCTACTTGAATCGTCTGAGACAAGTCTGTATAATCCTCATTCCACTGTCTGAGCATGCACAGTTGTAATGGTCTTAGATGAATTCGTGCAAAAGGAACTATGTCCATTGTTGCAACCATCAATCCTATTACTTCCATGCACTGCGCTATGGAAGGACGAGGAACAGAATGAAGTACTTGACAAGAGCTTAGAAGTTTTGATTTTCTGACCTCTGTCAGAAAAATCCTCATTTCTAAGGAATCTATTATTGTTCCCAAGAAGGGAACTCTTGTTGACGGGGACAGAGAACTTTTTTCTTTGTTCACCTTCCATCCGTGAGATCTGAGAAAGGCTAGGACGATGTCCGTATGAGCCTTTGCTTTTGACAGGGACAACGCTTGAATCAGGATGTCGTCCAAGTAAGGTACTACTGCAATGCCCCTTGGTCTTAGAACCGCTAGAAGGGACCCTAGTACCTTTGTGAAAATCCTTGGAGCAGTGGCTAATCCAAATGGAAGTGCCACAAACTGGTAATGCTTGTCCAGAAAAGCGAACCTTAGGAACTGATGATGTTCCTTGTGGATAGGAATATGTAGGTACGCATCCTTTAAATCCACGGTAGTCATAAAGTGATTTTCCTGGATAGTAGGTAGGATCGTTCGAATAGTTTCCATTTTGAACGATGGTACCCTGAGAAATTTGTTTAGGATCTTTAGATCCAAAATTGGTCTGAATGTTCCCTCTTTTTTGGGAACTATGAACAGATTGGAATAAAATCCCATTCCTTGTTCTCTTATTGGAACTGGATGTATCACTCCCATCTTTAACAGGTCTTCTACACAATGTAAGAATGCCTGTCTCTTTATTTGGTTTGAAGATAATTGAGACCTGTGGAACCTTCCCCTTGGGGGTAGTTCCTTGAATTCCAGGAGATAACCTTGAGAAACTATTTCTAGCGCCCAAGGATCCTGAACATCTCTTGCCCAAGCCTGAGCAAAGAGAGAAAGTCTGCCCCCCACTAGATCCGGTCCCGGATCGGGGGCTATCCCTTCATGCTGTTTTGGTAGCAGTGGTAGGCTTCTTGGCCTGCTTACCCTTGTTCCAGCCTTGCATTGGTTTCCAGGCTGGTTTGGGTTGTGAAGTATTACCCTCTTGCTTAGAGGATACAGAATTAGAGACTGGTCCGTTTCTGCGAAAGGGACGAAAATTAGGCTTATTATTAGCCTTAAAAGACCTATCCTGTGGGAGGGCGTGGCCCTTTCCCCCAGTGATGTCTGAAATAATCTCTTTCAAATCAGGTCCAAATAATGTTTTACCTTTGAAAGGAATGTTAAGCAATTTTGTCTTGGAAGACACATCCGCTGACCAAGACTTTAGCCAAAGCACTCTGCGCGCCACGACAGCAAACCCTGAATTTTTCGCCGCTAATCTAGCTAATTGCAAAGCGGCATCTAAAACAAAAGAGTTAGCCAATTTAAGTGCTTGAACTCTGTCCATAACCTCCTCATACGAAGATTCTTTACTGAGCGATTTTTCTAGTTCCTCGAACCAGAAACACGCTGCCGTAGTGACAGGAACAATGCATGAAATTGGTTGTAGAAGGTAACCTTGCTGTA
Source organism: Bombina bombina (assembly GCF_027579735.1). NCBI lineage: Eukaryota > Metazoa > Chordata > Amphibia > Anura > Bombinatoridae > Bombina > Bombina bombina. Next base: position 1,031,595,064 of record NC_069501.1, read on the forward strand.
CAAAAATCTTTTTAAGCAAACCCTCTAATTTCTTATCCATAGGATCTTTGAAAGCACAACTATCTTCGATAGGAATAGTAGTGCGTTTGTTTAGAGTAGAAACCGCCCCCTCGACCTTGGGGACTGTCTGCCATAAGTCCTTTCTGGGGTCGACTATAGGAAATAATTTCTTAAATATAGGGGGGGGGGGGGAACAAAAGGTATGCCGGGCCTTTCCCAATCTTTATTTACTATGTCCGCCACCCGCTTGGGTATAGGAAAAGCGTCGGGGGGCACCGGAACCTCTAGGAACTTGTCCATCTTACATAATTTCTCTGGAATGACCAAATTGTCACAATCATCCAGAGTAGATAACACCTCCTTAAACAGTGCGCGGAGATGTTCTAATTTAAATTTAAATGTCACAACATCAGGTTCAGCTTGATGAGAAATTTTTCCTGAATCTGAAATTTCTCCATCAGACAAAACCTCCCTCATGGCCCCTTGAGATTGGTGTGAGGGTATGTCAGAACAGTTATCATCAGCGTCCTCTTGCTCTTCAGTGTTTAAAACAGAGCAATCGCGCTTTCTCTGATAAGTAGGCATTTTGGATAAAAGATTTGCTATGGAGTTATCCATTACAGCCGTTAATTGTTGCATGGTAATAAGTATTGGCGCACTAGATGTACTAGGGGCCTCCTGTGTGGGCATAACTGGTGTAGACACAGTAGGAGATGATGTAGTATCATGTTTACTCCCCTCATTTGAGGAATCATCTTGGGCAATATCATTATCTGTTGCATTACTGTCCTTACTTTGTTTGGACACTATGGCACAATTATCACATAAATTTAAATGGGGAGACACATTGGCTTTCATACATATAGAACATAGCTTATCTGATGGTACAGACATGTTAAACAGGCTTAAACTTGTCAACAAAGCACAAAAAACGTTTTAAAATAAAACCGTTACTGTCACTTTAAATTTCAAACTGAAAACACTTTATTACTGAATATGTGAAAAAGTATGAAGGAATTGTTCAAAATTCACCAAAATTTCACCACAGTGTCTTAAAGCATTAAAAGTAGGGGGGGGCGGAGCCAACTACTGAAGCTGCTAGAAGTGTGTATAAGGAGCTCCGGACCTTAGGACATATATATATGGATTAATCGATATATAGGGAATTCAAAAGTAAGCCATGATCGAATAGAGTGTAACTGAAACCTGCTATCCGCTAAAAGAATCTACAAGAATCTACAAGTATATAATTTTGGGACTTTTTTTTACTATAATCACTTCAGCTGCGCCACGTGGAGATATTGGAGTGTATTTGCCATTAACACGCTTTTATTGTTATGGAGGCCCTGGCAGCTTTTCCCTCTGTGAATCTGAACCTAAATTTATTTTTGATAATAGGTGTTGGTTATATATGATAAAGGGTTAAGGGGTTCCTGCATTAAAGAAGCAGGGTTTGTGAGGAGGTTTTCAGACCTGCCGGCACTTGTGATAACCCCCTCTAGACAGGTTTTATAGTCCTGTGCTAGTTTAGACAGGTGTGCAGTCCTGTCTGGTGAAGCGTGCAAAGAGATAAAAGTTAGTATGCGTTTGACGGGAGGTTTAAGTCCCCTGTGCAAGTTGGCATTGCTATGTTATGGTGAGTTTGAGTCTCATCTGTGTTGAAGATGTCCCTATACATTCCTATAGTAGAGTTTTTGTTACCTATCACTGGATTTGAACTGGTATTTGGTGCTTTTTGCTTGCTTTTATTGCTATATGATTGTGTTGTGCTGTGCTTAGAAGATATTAAGTGACTGTGCATTTTAACATTGCTGCTGTTATTATGCTGCTATTATTGTGTTGTTAAAAAAATGGGGTCTGCTTATAGCAAAAACAGAATTTATGCTTACCTGATAAATTACTTTCTCCAACGGTGTGTCCGGTCCACGGCGTCATCCTTACTTGTGGGATATTCTCTTCCCCAACAGGAAATGGCAAAGAGTCCCAGCAAAGCTGGTCACATGATCCCTCCTAGGCTCCGCCCACCCCAGTCATTCGACCGACGGACAGGAGGAAATATATATAGGAGAAACCATATGATACCGTGGTGACTGTAGTTAGAGAAAATAATTCATCAGACCTGATCAAAAAACCAGGGCGGGCCGTGGGCCGGACACACCGTTGGATAAATTAATTTATCAGTTACGCATAAATTCTGTTTTCTCAAACTTTGGTGTGTCCGGTCCACGGCGTCATCCTTACTTGTGGGAACCAATACCAAAGCTTTAGGACACGGATGAAGGGAGGGAGCAAATCAGGTCACCTAAATGGAAGGCACCACGGCTTGCAAAACCTTTCTCCCAAAAATAGCCTCCGAAGAAGCAAAAGTATCAAATTTGTAAAATTTGGCAAAAGTGTGCAGTGAAGACCAAGACGCTTCCCTTCATATCTGGTCAACAGAAGCCTCGTTCTTGAAGGCCCATGTGGAAGCCACAGCCCTAGTGGAGTGAGCTGTGATTCTTTCAGGAGGCTGCCGTCCGGCAGTCTCATAAGCCAATCGGATAATGCTTTTAAGCCAAAAGGAAAGAGAGGTAGAAGTCGCTTTTTGACCTCTCCTTTTACCAGAATAAACAACAAACAAGGAAGATGTTTGTCTGAAATCTTTAGTAGCCTCTAAATAGAATTTTAGAGCACGGACTACGTCCAAATTGTGTAACAAACGTTCCTTCTTTGAAACTGGATTCGGACACAAAGAAGGTACAACTATCTCCTGGTTAATATTTTTGTTAGAAACAACCTTTGGAAGAAAACCAGGCTTAGTACGCAAAACCACCTCAAGGACGAGGACACTGCAGAGAGCTCATCTAACAGTCCCATACCAAACCTGTGGAGTTGCGGATCGGAGCGAACTGCGGATCTTTACATGGTCCCGGCTATAACATCAGAGCTGGAAACCGGGGAAGTGTTGCTCTCTGACATCTCCCGCGAACAAGGCAACTCAAAACCTGCTGTCATGGAGGTAGACCGGACCCATTCAGCCCCGCTACAAGAGACTGCTCCGGAAGATGGCAACTGCTTAAAGGGGTATATACTGGATCCTTTTCACCCGCTGTCTGTGCAGGTGAAGTCACTGGGCTCAGTTGATGTGGGCACACATGAAGCGACGCCATCTTTGGCCTTATCGGCTCACCATGTTCCTCAGACCCCACTTCAAACCACCACTCAGGAACTTAGAGATTACTCTCTAGCGGTAACTGATACGCAGAGTCCGACTGGGCATGGGATACCTAAACAGCGTAGAGACCTTACGCTGAAACAGACCGCGGCTATAAAGACCCCGTTTCCCCAGGAGCTAAAGAGACTATCCATAACGCTAACACCAACTGACATATACCTCGGCACTCTAGATACTGGCTACTCCTTACTATCTAAGCAGTGTATACCTGATCAAGAGGTCATAAACTGGGGCACAACAGAATATGCAGAGGGTCTGAAATTCTATAGCATCTTCGATACTTATGAACATCCAAGCAGCATAACCTACTACAATTCCCTTGAAAGCACATGCAACATAGCGTCGCTTATTCCCTGGTTGGGTGGAACTCAGTGGACAGATCTTGTAAGAGCTCTGATTCCGGAGCTCGCTACTTTCCCTGGCAGATTTTGTGTTGAGTCAAAGCTGCTCACTGCAGCTCTGCCTGACAATTGCGAGGCTTTTCTGACGGGCATTATGAGGAGAGCTCTGGATGGTTTTCCCCCTGAGATCAAACAGCCATTTTGGTACTGCTGGCAACAGGCTGGACATGAGCGCTACTCCTCTCGCAAGTTGGTGGGCATTGGGTGAAACGGAGGGACATGTCACAGTGCAGGAGAGACTTTAGCTCCCAATATTTTGAAGTCCCTAACCCTCTACATATAACGTTATGTTTATGCTGTTATGTTTTCCTACCATAAGTTCCTTGTTATATCTTTGGCCTGATGTTTATTATTCTACTTTACATTGAGGCTTTCTTAGCTTCATGATATACCTATATCTCCATATTTACCTGCTGGAAGCCTAGAAGCGCAATGCTGCCTATATAATCTTACACTAGATTTATGGTCTGGTGACATATCCCCATGCCTCCCATTTCCTTTAATAAGTTAAATCCCTGAGCACCTTGTATTCTTTTATGAAACTACTACTGTATATATTCATTTTCCCCTAAGACAGTTGAAAAATGCTACATATCTTCTACAGAGCTTTTAAATATTTCCCAGTGTATAGTCATATACATATATTTTAAGACATGCTCTGGCTTGAGTGGCGTTGTACTGATCTTACCTATCCTGATAGTTGTCTCACTACGTACTATGTTATATGTTTTAGCTGTATGCATGTTACTAGCTCACATATCCTACATGTTGTAATATAATGTACCTATCTGCTTGTCACTATAGATAATATGGTTATACGCACTTGTAGTATTAGAGAGGGCTATCACAGCTAGGCTGAGACTCCTATAAGTAGTGGTTGTTTTGCTGCGCCGTCAGCGGCCGAGATGGCGTAGCATAGATCTTAACTATAATTTTGAGGAGGGAGTCCTATACTGTTTTGATTTCCTCTTGCCCTGAAAGATATCTTTACATATTAATCTATATTGGTACTCCTGTAACCCTTCTGGAAGTATTTTGTAATCCCAGTAGCGATTATAGTTCTCTATGAGACAAAAGATAGATGATAATTGTCTCCTCGTATGAATAATATAATACGGTATGATCCTGTCCACTGTTATTGATCATATAAGGTTAATAAGGGATATTATGATGACTCCTATTTTATTTGATCCATTTTTTTCCCTTGTATGTACTTATTGCTAATCTGGACATAAGGTAAATTATGTATATTGAGGGGTTTCAATGGATATAGCACTTACTGTTTAAGATTGACTCATAACACAAGGACCATTTTAATAGGTTATATTATGACCCTTAACTTACTGAACGGTATTGCCTCCACTGATATTACTTTACAAGGTTAATCCCCCTCCCGCACACATGGCTTACTTGACAAGCGCAGGAAACTGTACCCCCTAGAACACGGCAGTAGTTATATTATCTAGTTTTTTTACCTCTCAAACATTATTCCCTGGCCATATAGGACATAATATCCAAGTATATGTTTGCCATACTCACGCTAGTACATAGGTTCTAATCTAATAAATATATTAATAGACCCCGCCCGCCCCCTCAGGGAGCTTATTTTCTAAGCGTTTACATGCCTGCCTTCTAACTAGTACTGAGCTAAATAATTTACCTAGGGTCAGACTCTCCTGCTTGGGGGAGAATTAAATGTTAATATAGATGTAGTATAGATTTTAGATGAAATTCGCCCAGCCCTACATACACTCCTAATACTAGTCCAGGTCCAACTCTACTATCCTAAACTCTTTGTTTTTAGTTTGTTTTTATATTACTAGACTCCGTCCCCCCCTTTTGGAGCTTATTTATTAAGCTAAGGGACACAGATCCCATCGATGACCCCCTAAAAAACTACGTAAGAGTCCTTCATTATAGTTATGGTTGATAAACTTTTCGACAATATACGTATATGTTTATAGTCTGGAGGACCCAAATAGGGCCCTATAAGTTGTTAATCCAAAAAACTTGAGGTCAGTTTTTCTGGGGTTTTTTTTAACCACACAGGAAGCATTACAATTTTATACATTATCTTTGACTATTTGTTCTGTAACACCTATTGTTTTGAAATGTAAGTTTTCACTAATGATTCAAAATATGGCATGTCATGCTTACTGTATTTGCAGCGTTATATACTTTTGACAATTGCCCTTGCGGGTTAAGGGCCTATGTTTGTGGTTATTATGCTCTGTACTATTTTATTATTTGCCTCAATAAAAATATTTAAAAAAAAAAAAAAAAAAACAGAATTTATGCTTACCTGATAAATTACTTTCTCCAACGGTGTGTCCGGTCCACGGCGTCATCCTTACTTGTGGGATATTCTCTTCCCCAACAGGAAATGGCAAAGAGTCCCAGCAAAGCTGGTCACATGATCCCTCCTAGGCTCCGCCCACCCCAGTCATTCGACCGACGGACAGGAGGAAATATATATAGGAGAAACCATATGATACCGTGGTGACTGTAGTTAGAGAAAATAATTCATCAGACCTGATCAAAAAACCAGGGCGGGCCGTGGACCGGACACACCGTTGGAGAAAGTAATTTATCAGGTAAGCATAAATTCTGTTCTCTCCAACATTGGTGTGTCCGGTCCACGGCGTCATCCTTACTTGTGGGAACCAATACCAAAGCTTTAGGACACGGATGAAGGGAGGGAGCAAATCAGGTCACCTAAATGGAAGGCACCACGGCTTGCAAAACCTTTCTCCCAAAAAACAGAATTTATGTTTACCTGATAAATTACTTTCTCCAACGGTGTGTCCGGTCCACGGCGTCATCCTTACTTGTGGGATATTCTCTTCCCCAACAGGAAATGGCAAAGAGCCCAGCAAAGCTGGTCACATGATCCCTCCTAGGCTCCGCCTACCCCAGTCATTCGACCGACGTTAAGGAGGAATATTTGCATAGGAGAAACCATATGATACCGTGGTGACTGTAGTTAAAGAAAATAAATTATCAGACCTGATTAAAAAACCAGGGCGGGCCGTGGACCGGACACACCGTTGGAGAAAGTAATTTATCAGGTAAACATAAATTCTGTTTTCTCCAACATAGGTGTGTCCGGTCCACGGCGTCATCCTTACTTGTGGGAACCAATACCAAAGCTTTAGGACACGGATGATGGGAGGGAGCAAATCAGGTCACCTAGATGGAAGGCACCACGGCTTGCAAAACCTTTCTCCCAAAAATAGCCTCAGAAGAAGCAAAAGTATCAAACTTGTAAAATTTGGTAAAAGTGTGCAGTGAAGACCAAGTCGCTGCCCTACATATCTGATCAACAGAAGCCTCGTTCTTGAAGGCCCATGTGGAAGCCACAGCCCTAGTGGAATGAGCTGTGATTCTTTCGGGAGGCTGCCGTCCGGCAGTCTCGTAAGCCAAACTGATGATGCTTTTAATCCAAAAAGAGAGAGAGGTAGAAGTTAAACACTAAAAAACTCTAAGCCATCTCCGTGGAGATGTTGCCTGTACAACGGCAAAGAGAATGACTGGGGTAGGCGGAGCCTAGGAGGGATCATGTGACCAGCTTTGCTGGGCTCTTTGCCATTTCCTGTTGGGGAAGAGAATATCCCACAAGTAAGGATGACGCCGTGGACCGGACACACCTATGTTGGAGAAATAGCCTCCGAAGAAGCAAAAGTATCAAATTTGTAAAATTTGGCAAAAGTGTGCAGTGAAGACCAAGTCGCTGCCTTACATATCTGGTCAACAGAAGCCTCGTTCTTGAAGGCCCATGTGGAAGCCACAGCCCTAGTGGAGTGAGCTGTGATTCTTTCAGGAGGCTGCCGTCAGGCAGTCTCATAAGCCAATCGGATAATGCTTTTAAGCCAAAAGGAAAGAGAGGTAGAAGTCGCTTTTTGACCTCTCCTTTTACCAGAATAAACAACAAACAAGGAAGATGTTTGTCTGAAATCTTTAGTAGCCTCTAAATAGAATTTTAGAGCACGGACTACGTCCAAATTGTGTAACAAACGTTCCTTCTTTGAAACTGGATTCGGACACAAAGAAGGTACAACTATCTCCTGGTTAATATTTTTGTTGGAAACAACTTTCGGAAGAAAACCAGGCTTAGTACGCAAAACCACCTTATCTGCATGGAACACCAGATAGGGCGGAGAACACTGCAGAGCAGATAACTCTGAAACTCTTCTAACAGAAGAAATTGCAACCAAAAACAAAACTTTCCAAGATAATAACTTAATATCTACGGAATGTAAGGGTTCAAACGGAACCCCTTGAAGAACTGAAAGAACTAGATTTAGACTCCAGGGAGGAGTCAAAGGTCTGTAAACAGGCTTGATCCTAACCAGAGCCTGAACAAATGCTTGAACATCTGGCACAGCTGCCAGTCTTTTGTGAAGTAAAACAGATAAAGCAGAGATCTGTCCCTTCAGAGAACTTGCAGATAATCCTTTCTCCAAACCTTCTTGTAGAAAGGATAGAATCTTAGGAATTTTTATCTTGTTCCATGGGAATCCTTTAGATTCACACCAACAGATATATTTTTTCCATATTTTATGGTAAATTTTTCTAGTTACAGGCTTTCTAGCCTGAATCAGAGTATCTATTACAGAATCTGAAAACCCACGCTTTGATAAAATCAAGCGTTCAATCTCCAAGCCGTCAGTTGGAGGGAAACCAGATTCGGATGTTCGAATGGACCCTGAACAAGAAGGTCCTGTCTCAAAGGTAGCTTCCATGGTGGAGCCGATGACATATTCACCAGGTCTGCATACCAAGTCCTGCGTGGCCACGCAGGAGCTATCAAGATCACAGAGGCCCTCTCCTGATTGATCCTGGCTACCAGCCTGGGGATGAGAGGAAACGGTGGGAATACATAAGCTAGGTTGAAGGTCCAAGGTGCTACTAGTGCATCTACTAGGGTCGCCTTGGGATCCCTGGATCTGGACCCGTAGCAAGGAACCTTGAAGTTCTGACGAGACGCCATCAGATCCATGTCTGGAATGCCCCATAATTGAGTTATTTGGGCAAAGATATCCGGATGGAGTTCCCACTCCCCCGGATGGAATGTCTGACGACTCAGAAAATCCTCTTCCCAATTTTCCACTCCTGGGATGTGGATCGCAGACAAGTGGCAGGAGTGATCCTCCGCCCATTGAATTATCTTGGTCACTTCTTTCATCGCCAGGGAAGTCCTTGTTCCCCCCTGATGATTGATATATGCAACAGTCGTCATGTTGTCTGACTGAAACCTTATGAATTTGGCCTTTGCTAGTTGAGGCCAAGCTCTGAGAGCATTGAATATCGCTCTCAGTTCCAGAATGTTTATCGGGAGAAGAGACTCTTCCCGAGACCATAGACCCTGAGCTTTCAGGGATTCCCAGACCGCGCCCCAGCCCACTAGGCTGGCGTCGGTCGTGACAATGACCCACTCTGGTCTGCGGAAGCTCATTCCCTGTGACAGATTGTCCAGGGTCAGCCACCAACGGAGTGAATCTCTGGTCTTTTGATCTACTTGAATCGTCGGAGACAAGTCTGTATAATCCCCATTCCACTGTCTGAGCATGCACAGTTGTAATGGTCTTAGATGAATTCGTGCAAAAGGAACTATGTCCATTGTTGCAACCATCAATCCTATTACTTCCATGCACTGCGCTATGGAAGGACGAGGAACAGAATGAAGTACTTGACAAGAGCTTAGAAGTTTTGATTTTCTGACCTCTGTCAGAAAAATCCTCATTTCTAAGGAATCTATTATTGTTCCCAAGAAGGGAACTCTTGTTGACGGGGACAGAGAACTTTTTTCTTTGTTCACCTTCCATCCGTGAGATCTGAGAAAGGCTAGGACGATGTCCGTATGAGCCTTTGCTTTTGAGAGGGACGACGCTTGAATCAGGATGTCGTCCAAGTAAGGTACTACTGCAATGCCCCTTGGTCTTAGAACCGCTAGAAGGGACCCTAGTACCTTTGTGAAAATCCTTGGAGTAGTGGCTAATCCAAATGGAAGTGCCACAAACTGGTAATGCTTGTCCAGAAAAGCGAACCTTAGGAACTGATGATGTTCCTTGTGGATAGGAATATGTAGGTACGCATCCTTTAAATCCACGGTAGTCATAAATTGATTTTTCTGGATAGTAGGTAGGATCGTTCGAATAGTTTCCATTTTGAACGATGGTACCCTGAGAAATTTGTTTAGGATCTTTAGATCCAAAATTGGTCTGAATGTTCCCTCTTTTTTGGGAACTATGAACAGATTGGAATAAAATCCCATTCCTTGTTCTCTTATTGGAACTGGATGTATCACTCCCATCTTTAACAGGTCTTCTACACAATGTAAGAATGCCTGTCTCTTTATTTGGTTTGAAGATAATTGAGACCTGTGGAACCTTCCCCTTGGGGGTAGTTCCTTGAATTCTAGGAGATAACCTTGAGAAACTATTTCTAGCGCCCAAGGATCCTGAACATCTCTTGCCCAAGCCTGAGCAAAGAGAAAAAGTCTGCCCCCCACTAGATCCGGTCCCGGATCGGGGGCTATCCCTTCATGCTGTTTTGGTAGCAGTGGTAGGCTTCTTGGCCTGCTTACCCTTGTTCCAGCCTTGCATTGGTTTCCAGGCTGGTTTGGGTTGTGAAGTATTACCCTCTTGCTTAGAGGATACAGAATTAGAGACTGGTCCGTTTCTGCGAAAGGGACGAAAATTAGGCTTATTATTAGCCTTAAAAGACCTATCCTGTGGGAGGGCGTGGCCCTTTCCCCCAGTGATGTCTGAAATAATCTCTTTCAAATCAGGTCCAAATAATGTTTTACCTTTGAAAGAAATGTTAAGCAATTTTGTCTTGGAAGACACATCCGCTGACCAAGACTTTAGCCAAAGCACTCTGCGCGCCACGACAGCAAACCCTGAATTTTTCGCCGCTAATCTAGCTAATTGCAAAGCGGCATCTAAAACAAAAGAGTTAGCCAATTTAAGTGCTTGAACTCTGTCCATAACCTCCTCATACGAAGATTCTTTACTGAGCGATTTTTCTAGTTCCTCGAACCAGAAACACGCTGCCGTAGTGACAGGAACAATGCATGAAATTGGTTGTAGAAGGTAACCTTGCTGTACAAAAATCTTTTTAAGCAAACCCTCTAATTTCTTATCCATAGGATCTTTGAAAGCACAACTATCTTCGATAGGAATAGTAGTGCGTTTGTTTAGAGTAGAAACCGCCCCCTCGACCTTGGGGACTGCCTGCCATAAGTCCTTTCTGGGGTCGACTATAGGAAATAATTTCTTAAATATAGGGGGGGGGGAACAAAAGGTATGCCGGGCCTTTCCCACTCTTTATTTACTATGTCCGCCACCCGCTTGGGTATAGGAAAAGCGTCGGGGGGCACCGGAACCTCTAGGAACTTGTCCATCTTACATAATTTCTCTGGAATGACCAAATTGTCACAATCATCCAGAGTAGATAGCACCTCCTTAAGCAGTGCGCGGAGATGTTCTAATTTAAATTTAAATGTCACAACATCAGGTTCAGCTTGATGAGAAATTTTTCCTGAATCTGAAATTTCTCCATCAGACAAAACCTCCCTCATGGCCCCTTGAGATTGGTGTGAGGGTATGTCAGAACAGTTATCATCAGCGTCCTCTTGCTCTTCAGTGTTTAAAACAGAGCAATCGCGCTTTCTCTGATAAGTAGGCATTTCGGATAAAAGATTTGCTATGGAGTTATCCATTACAGCCGTTAATTGTTGCATGGTAATAAGTATTGGCGCACTAGATGTACTAGGGGCCTCCTGTGTGGGCAAAACTGGTGTAGACACATTAGGGGATGATGTAGTATCATGTTTACTCCCCTCATTTGAGGAATCATCTTGGGCAATATCATTATCTGTTGCATTACTGTCCTTACTTTGTTTGGACACTATGGCACAATTATCACATAAATTTAAATGGGGAGACACATTGGCTTTCATACATATAGAACATAGCTTATCTGATGGTACAGACATGTTAAACAGGCTTAAACTTGTCAACAAAGCACAAAAAAACATTTTAAAATAAAACCGTTACTGTCACTTTAAATTTCAAACTGAAAACACTTTATTACTGAATATGTGAAAAAGTATGAAGGAATTGTTCATTCACCAAAATTTCACCACAGTGTCTTAAAGCATTAAAAGTATTGCACACCAAATTTCAGAGCTTTAACCCTTAAATTAACGGAACCGGAGCCGTTTTTACATTTAACCCCTATACAGTCCCAGAATGAGGCTCTGTCTATAACTAGAAAGGCCCCCATCTGAAAAAGGTGTCCAACACAGTGCCTGCCATTTTTCTAAACGTTCCCCAAGATTATAATACCAATAATTAGTTAGAATCTGCATAATATGCCTAGTAAAGCAATTGTTTTAGCCCAGAAAAATGTCTACCAGTTTTTAAGCCCTTTTTGAAGCCCTTTATTCTTTTATGTTTAACTAAGAAAATGGCTTACCGGTCCCCATGAGGGGAAATGACAGCCTTCCAGCATTACATGGTCTTGTTAGAAATATGGCTAGTCATACCTTAAGCAGAAAAGACTGCTAACTGTTTCCCCCAACTGAAGTTACTTCATCTCAACAGTCCTGTGTGGAAACAGCAATCGATTTTAGTTACTGTCTGCTAAAATCATCTTCCTCTTACAAACAGAAATCTTCATCCTTTTCTGTTTCAGAGTAAATAGTACATACCAGCACTATTTTAAAATAACAAACACTTGATAGAAGAATAAAACTACATTTAAACACCAAAAAACTCTTAACCATCTCCGTGGAGATGTTGCCTGTGCAACGGCAAAGAGAATGACTGGGGTGGGCGGAGCCTAGGAGGGATCATGTGACCAGCTTTGCTGGGACTCTTTGCCATTTCCTGTTGGGGAAGAGAATATCCCACAAGTAAGGATGACGCCGTGGACCGGACACACCAATGTTGGAGAAAGAAGCTACTCCTAGGTGGTTGCCAGGCCATAGAACAAGCCACTGAGCTGCTGTTCATTCCTGGCAGACTGATTCTCTTTCTGTATGTATTTAAATTCAGTTCCAATAGCTTTTGAGATATGCCACATGTGGTAAGAATTTCGGGATTAGTTAGTGGAATGAATGCCAAAAAATGGCCGCGATCTGCAGCATTTGGGTCACTTTGGCTCTGGATTTACAAGTATAAAAGTGCAACATTACAAATACAGATACTTGTGTGTTGCACTTTTACACTAAAAAATCTGGAGACGAAATGACCTGAATGGTGTTTGTCTCACATTACATTGTAAGATATGAATGTGATAAAAGGCATATTTTCAAATTATAACATTTTCTACTTACTGTTCCTTCTTATATAATAGAAAATAAGATAAAACACAGTATGATTGTACCAACAATGTCTGTGCCAATTTCCAATTTTTTACTGCCACTTTAATATTTAGTGCTACTCATAAAAACGAGACAATTTATAACAATTCAAGTAATGCAGACAGGAAAAGGAAAGGAGTCTAACAACATGGAAATGATGGAGAAATTGAAACAATACTTTGTTCCTCGGCACAAATACATCATCACATAATTTCAGGACAACACGCTCTGCACATGCAAAATAATAATAATAAAGATGCATTATGGAGTGTCACATAACAGGATACTTTAGCTGCTTCCTGTGGTTTTCCTGAAGTTTATTATACACTAATTGACTACAGAGGAACTACTGGAAGGTATTATGTTTCTGAGACATTATAGATTGCATTCTATTTAATAAAGAACTATGTTTGTTTAGTGCACATACTGCTGGTGTAAGCATACAGATAACAATGGAATCTGATATCACAACCTGCATTACCAGACAAAAATCTGACTTACCAAAACTAAAGATTGTCTTTAAAAGAGAAACTGAACCTCAAAGTAAAATATTAAATTGTAAATAAAGAATTAGAAAGGCCAAAAATGAAATAAGCATGAGTGCATTTCAGTTTAAAATAGAAGCATTTTTGCAATATACATCCATTAGCAAAAATGCTTCTGGTAAAATGTATGACAAATTCAGCGGCATACGCAAATATGCTACATGTGAGTAGAGGATCAGGATTCAAACCACCATTCAGTGATGTGTATTGCATCAGAGAAAACTTAAAGGACCAGTCAATAGTATAGGATCTGCACATAAATAGGTGTATTATAAACAGTTAATCATTTTGAGACCTACTTGACTGAAAAACAAAGTTTATTTATTGAGAACAAGCGTTTTAAAAATATATATCGTTTCCTTGTTCCCTAAAGTCACATGGTGCCAGTATCCTATCACAATAGCATATACGTAAATGCGATTTAAGCGAAGTATGCATGCACTAGCTGGCCGGTGACGTCACTGCTGATGTATCCGGCGACCCGCTAACGCGCTAGCGTGCACATAACAGAAGAAGGATTGACAATGGTGGGGTCATGTCTTTGTCTCAGTCTGGAAGAGCCTAGGTTAAAAGCGACTGTTTGTCAGACTTAGCAGCACTGAAGGCAGACTGCCGCTCGCTCCTCCTAACCTACCTGTCCCCAGTCACCCCACAGACATTGAGAGTGAGACCGACTCAGACAACTAAGGACAGGTAGTAGGTAGGTAGGGTCACACCGGGTCAGTATTCAGTGGGTGGGATTAACAGGCACTGTCAAGACTGGCATTATAGATAGTCTCTGGGCTGGCTGTCTCTGGAGTCTTTCATTCTGGGGTCAGACCATTAGTGGGTGGGGTTTTGGAACCGTGGGATTTATAACAGCGGCAAATTTCAGCAACAAAGGCTTGAAGCAGGGGTGATACGGCCGGGTTCACATGCACATGCATTGTTTACATGAGCGCGCATGGAGCAGTGACGTGTACGTGTACGTGCACGCATGTGCAAAAGGTAAATAATTATTCTAATTTACACATCTATGTACAGCCTACTCAGGACAGGGGCAGTCGGAATATGGCGCTATAATTGAACATGCAGAGAATAAAAACAGAATTTATGTTTACCTGATAAATTACTTTCTCCAACGGTGTGTCCGGTCCACGGCGTCATCCTTACTTGTGGGATATTCTCTTCCCCAACAGGAAATGGCAAAGAGCCCAGCAAAGCTGGTCACATGATCCCTCCTAGGCTCCGCCTTCCCCAGTCATTCGACCGACGTAAAGGAGGAATATTTGCATAGGAGAAACCATATGATACCGTGGTGACTGTAGTTAAAGAAAATAAATTATCAGACCTGATTAAAAAAACCAGGGCGGGCCGTGGACCGGACACACCGTTGGAGAAAGTAATTTATCAGGTAAACATAAATTCTGTTTTCTCCAACATAGGTGTGTCCGGTCCACGGCGTCATCCTTACTTGTGGGAACCAATACCAAAGCTTTAGGACACGGATGAAGGGAGGGAGCAAATCAGGTCACCTAGATGGAAGGCACCACGGCTTGCAAAACCTTTCTCCCAAAAATAGCCTCAGAAGAAGCAAAAGTATCAAACTTGTAAAATTTTGTAAAAGTGTGCAGTGAAGACCAAGTCGCTGCCTTACATATCTGATCAACAGAAGCCTCGTTCTTGAAGGCCCATGTGGAAGCCACAGCCCTAGTGGAATGAGCTGTGATTCTTTCAGGAGGCTGCCGTCCGGCAGTCTCGTAAGCCAATCTGATGATGCTTTTAATCCAAAAAGAGAGAGAGGTAGAAGTTGCTTTTTGACCTCTCCTTTTACCAGAATAAACAACAAACAAGGAAGATGTTTGTCTAAAATCCTTTGTAGCATCTAAATAGAACTTTAGAGCACGAACTTTCCAAGATAATAACTTAATATCAACGGAATGTAAGGGTTCAAACGGAACCCCCTGAAGAACTGAAAGAACTAAATTGAGACTCCAAGGAGGAGTCAAAGGTTTGTAAACAGGCTTGATTCTAACCAGAGCCTGAACAAAGGCTTGAACATCTGGCACAGCTGCCAGCTTTTTGTGAAGTAACACAGACAAGGCAGAAATCTGTCCCTTCAAGGAACTTGCAGATAATCCTTTCTCCAAACCTTCTTGAAGAAAGGATAGAATCTTAGGAATTTTTACCTTGTCCCAAGGGAATCCTTTAGATTCACACCAACAGATATATTTTTTCCATATTTTGTGGTAAATTCTTCTAGTTACAGGCTTTCTGGCCTGAACAAGAGTATCAATGACAGAATCTGAGAACCCTCGCTTTGATAAGATCAAGCGTTCAATCTCCAAGAGACCAGATTCGGATGTTCGAACGGACCTTGAACAAGAAGGTCTCGTCTCAAAGGTAGCTTCCATGGTGGAGCCGATGACATATTCACCAGGTCTGCATACCAAGTCCTGCGTGGCCACGCAGGAGCTATCAAGATCACCGATGCCCTCTCCTGATTGATCCTGGCTACCAGCCTGGGGATGAGAGGAAACGGCGGGAATACATAAGCTAGTTTGAAGGTCCAAGGTGCTACTAGTGCATCTACTAGAGTCGCCTTGGGATTCCTGGATCTGGACCCGTAGCAAGGAACCTTGAAGTTCTGACGAGAGGCCATCAGATCCATGTCTGGAATGCCCCACAATTGAGTAATTTGGGCAAAGATTTCCGGATGGAGTTCCCACTCCCCCGGATGAAATGTCTGACGACTCAGAAAATCCGCTTCCCAATTTTCCACTCCTGGGATGTGGATTGCAGACAAGTGGCAGGAGTGAGTCTCCGCCCATTGAATGATTTTGGTCACTTCTTCCATCGCCAGGGAACTCCTTGTTCCCCCCTGATGGTTGATGTACGCAACAGTCGTCATGTTGTCTGATTGAAACCGTATGAACTTGGCCTTTGCTAGCTGAGGCCAAGCCTTGAGAGCATTGAATATCGCTCTTAGTTCCAGAATATTTATCGGGAGAAGAGATTCTTCCCGAGACCAAAGACCCTGAGCTTTCAGGGGTCCCCAGACCGCGCCCCAGCCCACCAGACTGGCGTCGGTCGTGACAATGACCCACTCTGGTCTGCGGAAGCTCATCCCCTGTGACAGGTTGTCCAGGGACAGCCACCAACGGAGTGAATCTCTGGTCCTCTGATCTACTTGTATCGTCGGAGACAAGTCTGTATAGTCCCCATTCCACTGACTGAGCATGCACAGTTGTAATGGTCTTAGATGAATTCGCGCAAAAGGAACTATGTCCATTGCCGCTACCATCAAACCTATTACTTCCATGCACTGCGCTATGGAAGGAAGAGGAACAGAATGAAGTATTTGACAAGAGTTTAGAAGTTTTGATTTTCTGGCCTCTGTCAGAAAAATCCTCATTTCTAAGGAGTCTATTATTGTTCCCAAGAAGGGAACCCTTGTTGACGGAGATAGAGAACTTTTTTCTACGTTCACTTTCCACCCGTGAGATCTGAGAAAGGCCAGGACAATGTCCGTGTGAGCCTTTGCTTGAGGAAGGGACGACGCTTGAATCAGAATGTCGTCCAAGTAAGGTACTACTGCAATGCCCCTTGGTCTTAGCACCGCTAGAAGGGACCCTAGTACCTTTGTGAAAATTCTTGGAGCAGTGGCTAATCCGAACGGAAGTGCCACAAACTGGTAATGCTTGTCCAGAAATGCGAACCTTAGGAACCGATGATGTTCCTTGCGGATAGGAATATGTAGATACGCATCCTTTAAATCCACCGTGGTCATGAATTGACCTTCCTGGATGGAAGGAAGAATTGTTCGAATGGTTTCCATTTTGAACGATGGAACCTTGAGAAACTTGTTTAGGATCTTGAGATCTAAGATTGGTCTGAATGTTCCCTCTTTTTTGGGAACTACGAACAGATTGGAGTAGAACCCCATCCCTTGTTCTCCTAATGGAACAGGATGAATCACTCCCATTTTTAACAGGTCTTCTACACAATGTAAGAATGCCTGTTTTTTTATGTGGTCTGAAGACAAGTGAGACCTGTGGAACCTCCCCCTTGGGGGAGGCCCCTTGAATTCCAGAAGATAACCTTGGGAGACTATTTCTAGTGCCCAAGGATCCAGAACATCTCTTGCCCAAGCCTGAGCGAAGAGAGAGAGTCTGCCCCCCACCAGATCCGGTCCCGGATCGGGGGCCAACATCTCATGCTGTCTTGGTAGTAGTGGCAGGTTTCTTGGCCTGCTTTCCTTTGTTCCAGCCTTGCATTGGTCTCCAGGCTGGCTTGGCTTGAGAAGTATTACCCTCTTGCTTAGAGGACGTAGCACTTGGGGCTGGTCCGTTTCTGCGAAAGGGACGAAAATTAGGTTTATTTTTGGCCTTGAAAGACCTATCCTGAGGAAGGGCGTGGCCCTTGCCCCCAGTGATATCAGAGATAATCTCTTTCAAGTCAGGGCCAAACAGCGTTTTCCCCTTGAAAGGAATGTTAAGCAATTTGTTCTTGGAAGACGCATCCGCTGACCAAGATTTTAGCCAAAGCGCTCTGTGCGCCACAATAGCAAAACCAGAATTTTTCGCCGCTAACCTAGCCAATTGCAAAGTGGCGTCTAGGGTGAAAGAATTAGCCAATTTGAGAGCATGAATTCTGTCCATAATCTCCTCATAAGAAGAAGAATTATTATTGAGCGCCTTTTCTAGTTCATCGAACCAGAAACACGCTGCTGTAGTGACAGGAACAATGCATGAAATTGGTTGTAGAAGGTAACCTTGTTGAACAAACAGCTTTTTAAGCAAACCTTCTAATTTTTTATCCATAGGATCTTTGAAAGCACAACTATCTTCTATAGGTATAGTGGTGCGTTTGTTTAGAGTAGAAACCGCCCCCTCGACCTTGGGGACTGTCTGCCATAAGTCCTTTCTGGGGTCGACCATAGGAAACAATTTTTTAAATATGGGGGGAGGGACGAAAGGTATACCGGGCCTTTCCCATTCTTTATTTACAATGTCCGCCACCCGCTTGGGTATAGGAAAAGCTTCGGGGGGCCCCGGGACCTCTAGGAACTTGTCCATTTTACATAGTTTCTCTGGAATGACCAAATTCTCACAATCATCCAGAGTAGATAACACCTCCTTAAGCAGAGCGCGGAGATGTTCCAATTTAAATTTAAATGTAATCACATCAGGTTCAGCATGTTGAGAAATTTTCCCTGAATCTGAAATTTCTCCCTCAGACAAAACCTCCCTGGCCCCCTCAGACTGGTGTAGGGGCACTTCAGAACCAATATCGTCAGCGTCCTCATGCTCTTCAGTATTTTCTAAAACAGAGCAGTCGCGCTTTCGCTGATAAGTGGGCATTTTGGCTAAAATGTTTTTGATAGAATTATCCATTACAGCCGTTAATTGTTGCATAGTAAGGAGTATTGGCGCACTAGATGTACTAGGGGCCTCCTGTGTGGGCAAGACTGGTGTAGACGAAGGAGGGGATGATGCAGTACCATGCTTACTCCCCTCACTTGAGGAATCATCTTGGGCATCATTTTCTCTAAATTTTGTGTCACATAAATCACATCTATTTAAATGAGAAGGAACCTTGGCTTCCCCACATTCAGAACACAGTCTATCTGGTAGTTCAGACATGTTAAACAGGCATAAACTTGATAACAAAGAACAAAAAAAGTTTTAAAATAAACCGTTACTGTCACTTTAAATTTTAAACTGAACACACTTTATTACTGCAATTGTGAAAAAGTATGAAGGAATTGTTCAAAATTCACCAAAATTTCACCACAGTGTCTTAAAGCCTTAAAAGTATTGCACACCAAATTTGGAAGCTTTAACCCTTAAAATAACGGAACCGGAGCCGTTTTTATATTTAACCCCTTTACAGTCCCTGGTATCTGCTTTGCTGAGACCCAACCAAGCCCAAAGGGGAATACGATACCAAATGACGCCTTCAGAAAGTCTTTTCTATGTATCAGAGCTCCTCACACATGCATCTGCATGTCATGCTTCCCAAAAACAAGTGCGCAATAGAGGCGCGAAAATGAGACTCTGCCTATGATTAGGGAAAGCCCCTAGAGAATAAGGTGTCCAATACAGTGCCTGCCGGTTATTTTACATAATTCCCAAGATTAAAATAATCCCTCAAGGCTATGGAGTATAAAATATGCTTATATATAAATCGATTTAGCCCAGAAAATGTCTACAGTCTTAAAAGCCCTTGTGAAGCCCTTTTTTTCTTTCTGTAATAAAAATGGCTTACCGGATCCCATAGGGAAAATGACAGCTTCCAGCATTACATCGTCTTGTTAGAATGTGTCATACCTCAAGCAGCAAAAGTCTGCTCACTGTTCCCCCAACTGAAGTTAATTCCTCTCAACAGTCCTGTGTGGAAACAGCCATCGATTTTAGTAACGGTTGCTAAAATCATTTTCCTCTTACAAACAGAAATCTTCATCTCTTTTCTGTTTCAGAGTAAATAGTACATACCAGCACTATTTTAAAATAACAAACTCTTGATTGAATAATAAAAACTACAGTTAAACACTAAAAAACTCTAAGCCATCTCCGTGGAGATGTTGCCTGTACAACGGCAAAGAGAATGACTGGGGAAGGCGGAGCCTAGGAGGGATCATGTGACCAGCTTTGCTGGGCTCTTTGCCATTTCCTGTTGGGGAAGAGAATATCCCACAAGTAAGGATGACGCCGTGGACCGGACACACCTATGTTGGAGAAATTAAGATTTTATAAATATTTACATTGACTTGTCCAAATTTTATGCTGCAGATGCTTTATATTTCACATTTACTATGCACCTTTGCTGATATTTCAGTTTACCATTTTGATACTATTGACTGGTCCTTTAATTTGTGTCATACAAGCCACTGCTGACTCTATAAGGTGTTTGAATGCTGGCACACAAGACAATAACAGCATATGAGCATATGCCACTAAAAAACACAGTAATAACATTTACTAGAAGATTTTTTGCTATTTAAGTATATTACAAAAAAGCAGCATTCACATGATATAAAACTTTCAAGGAGATAGTTTTTAAAAAAAAAATAATAAAAAAGGAAGGCATTAAAAAAGCACAAAATATTTAGTAGAAAATCAGTTTACACTGCAATATCCTTTTAAAAGCAGCATCTTACAAAGTTTCCTGCACTTGATCTCATATAGGTGAAAAGAACAAAATAGCCCAGTAGCTTACAGATTTCCAATGACATCATCATAAACCAAATTTTAAAAAAAACATTAAAAACTGAACAGACTCCAGCATTTTCAAATCTAAAGATTGTATCTATGTAATTATTATAATTCTTATTAAAATTAAAATTGTTATATATATATATATATATATATATATATATATATACATATATATATATATATATATATATATATAACTTCCATGTGTGTCTGCACTCACAATGCAATAGGGACATCAACCAGGGTGCCAAGTCAGGTATAACAATAATCCATTATAGAAGAGGACTGCACTCACTGGATTTGGTATATAAAATAAAAACATTTATTAAGGTGACTTTTCGGGGTACGCAGACCCCTTCCTCAGACCAGGCAACAGTGCAAGTGAACAGTGTGCAATATAAAGCAACATAGCCCCTCCCATCAAACAATTAGTGAAATTGCGCCAAAACCTATGTAACCATGACAACAGGTGAATCACCTAATTAACAATATTCCTACCTTTACTAATGTGATAGTTAAAAACAGTATACTTGTGCAAACCATATAAGTATCTTAAAGCTATTCTCAAACAATAAATGACATGACATATGAGTAGCACCTAAAACACTCAAGGTGCACCCAAAGAAATAAAATGTCCCCCTACAATGTGATGTGTGACATACTGAAATAGCTACCACAAAGAAACAACTTAACATCGATAAAGGCAGTCTATAGGAAACAGCGCTCAATAAAATATAGTTGCAGGACCTAGGCAGTATATCAGCATTTAAACATTAGTGTATCAGTATCCCTCAGTAAAACATACTTCTCAGTAAACAAAGGACAAGTAGAGAAAAAGGGCTCATAGCCAGAAAAACACGTATGTCAAGATTTAGCCAAGCATGTAGATGTGTGTGTCAACTGTTGAACATCAGTAGGTATATCGTATAGCATCCATAGACTAATCTTAGAGAGAAAGAGGGTGTCATCACAACATCACCGACTACTGAGCCTAAGGGGTAATATAGATAATTTTAAAGCAGTGTGATTGCAATACATACAAAGAGTCAGCAACGTAAGATCGCTATTTATATCTCAAAGGGGAAAAAATATATCTCTACCAGCCAGCAATGTCTCTAGTTCAGGTAACTTACTTGGCATGAGATGTGATAGATACTGTCAAAGTGATTGCAGCGTGTTGCAGAGAGGGAGCTGGAGACAAGATATGTCAGTTAGAAGTTTCAAAAACAGGCGCGGATCAACACAGTCCCGCGTCTGTGTCAACGGTGTCAGCGAGCATGGCTAATTTGCATAGCCGTCTGACGTCCTCAGGGGGGGGTGTATCAAGCAGTCAGAAAACATAGATGACAGCTGACCGATGTTAGCCGCAACTGCTGGGGCAAGCCAAAAAATGATTGTACATACCTACACTTGTAGGAAATGGGCGAATTGTCTAAACATCTGAGTATATATCACAAAAACAACAGCATAACATGGGTCTATATTGCTTGTATACTTCTATCATATCCCAAAAAGGCTAAGAGAAGCCGCCTGACTTGCAGATAGTTTTATAGATCTGAGAGCCCTAGTCTGCCCAAAATGTGCTAATGTATGTTATGAGTACCATATCTAGCCAGAGAGCCATATGTGTACGAAACAGTATAGGGTTAGTAAATGTACTTAAAGAGAACATAGTCTACCAGAATGTTGGTGCTAGAGCTAATCATGATACAAAATAAACAACCAAAAATCCTATACTGGTAAAACATATGCCAGAGTCTTGTGCCTGAGTAACATGTTACTCTTACAGTGGGATCTCAGTGTTACAATCATAGTTCCCCTGTTACAATTGGCAATCAAGTGTGGTCATATGCAAAAGATAAAATCAGGGTTATATTAACAGCGATCCATGGTATCCAGATAAATCAATAAAGCATATGCATAGTCAGTGGCAAATTTTGGAAGTAAAAGTAAAACATCCTATCACTATGCAAACAGATATTGATGATATGGCCAATGTATGTTCTTGCCTAAATCAGGAAACCTTGCCATATAGGGTAAGGTATCATGCACAGTCCGAGGAAGGACCATTGCTGGTTGCACAGATATTATAGGAAACAGTGCCAGTCATTGGACATATTAAGTCCCCTCGGGTATAGGGTGTCAAGTCTGTGTATCCACATGGTCTCCCTCTGCAGGAGTATTCTATCCCGATTACCCCCTCGCCGTAGCGGTGGGACGTGGTCAATGAGGATAAAACGTATGTCTGTTACCTTATGCTTGGCCTGTAGGAAGTGTCTAGCCACTGGTTGGTCTGCTGTTCCCTTATCCAAAGCAGTACGAATTGCTGAACGGTGATTTGCCATTCTTATCCATGCGTTGTCAGATGTTTTACCAACGTAATATTTTCCACAACAGCAGCTTAGAAGGTATACAACGTGACTTGTTGTGCATGTGATGAAGTGCCTTATGGTGTACTTCTGTGTGGTATGTGGGTGTCGAAACATCTTGCAGGGGATCATGCCATTACAGGTGGTGCACCCCAGGCATCTGAAGCAACCCGTTTTAGTGGATTTTAGCCACTTCTTTGTGTAGCTTTGCTCGGGGTCCGTCTGCATCAATAGATCCCTGAGGCTTCTGCCACGTCTGTATCCCATGAGTGGTGGGTCCAAGTGTCCAAAGGGGAGCGTTTGGTCGGTGCCAAGGATTTCCCATCTGTTTTTGATAGAATCAGCCAAGACCTTTTTCCCTTTGTTATAGGTGGTTGTAAAAACCATTCTTGGTTTCTTGTCAGCAGGGTTTGTTCGTTCGTTTTCAGACATTAATTCTTGTCTTACTTCCTCTATCAGTTCAGGTGAGTAGCCCCTCTGCAGGAATTTGTTGGACATTTCATCAATTTGGGTTAACCTGTTGGTTGCCTCAGTATTGTTCCTCCTTACCCTGATCATTTGGGATTTCACAATAGCCCTCCTGGTATGTGGCGGGTGGTTACTTGTTGCCTCAAGTAAAGAATTCCGATCTGTGGGGTTTGTGTATAAAGTTGTAGATAGTTTCCCTTCCTTCTTGTAGATTCTTAGATCCAGAAAATCTATCTGGTCTAGGTCAAATTTTAGTTCGAACTTGATGGGACAAGTTAGAGCATTAAGTTTAGTTACCCATTCAGTGAGTAAATCAACAGGGCCACCATATTAGGAAGACATCGTCGATGTACCGTCTGTAGTGTTTAACCATTTCATGGTTATATACCTTCATGGTGTCCCTTTCATACTGCTCCATGTAGAGATTCGCGTAGGACGGGGCTACGTTAGATCCCATCGCCGTTCCGGTTAATTGCTGGTAGAAGATGTTCTCAAAACGAAAATAGTTAAGTTTCAAACACTTGTCAAGAATAAAGGTCATTGGAGGGCCCACATAGGGGTATCTGTCAAGTGCTGTAGAAATGGCATCTATTCCCCCGTCGTGCGGGATCACTGTGTATAGACTCCTCACGTCCATTGTCACAAGTATGTCCTCACTTGTGATAGCTTCCACAGAATTCAGAATTCTAATGAGGTCACCAGAGTCTTTAATGTAGGAATCCATAGATCTAGATATGGTACTCATAACATACATTAGCACATTTTGGGCAGACTAGGGCTCTCAGATCCATACAACTATCTGCAAGTCAGACGGCTTCTCTTAGCCTTTTTGGGATATGATAGAAGTATACAAGCAATATAGACCCATGTTATGCTGTTGTTTTTGTGATATATACTCAGGTGTTTAGACAATTCGCCCCTTTCCTACAAGTGTAGGTATGTACAATCATTTTTTGGCTTGCCCCAGCAGTTGCGGCTAACATCGGTTAGCTGTCATCTATGTTTTCTGACTGCTTGATACACACACCCCTGAGGACGTCAGACGGCTATGCAAATTAGCCATGCTCGCTGACACCGTTGACACAGACGCTGTGTTGCCTGATGAAACGGTTTGCCAACCGAGAAACGCGTTGCAATCATTGGGGCCAACTGGGTGACCCTATAATCCACTTTGTATAACAACCCTGGTGTTGTTTTTAAATTTTTGTTTTTAATAAATATTTGCAAATTTTTACTTTTGGAGTGGATCTCATTTCCTACCATCTGCCTGCAATCACTACTAAGTGCACAGCTACTGAGAAGCATTAAACCTGCCTTTGTTTTCACTGCATCAATACCAAAAGATTGTTTGTTTGGGTGAGCTGCCACACCTGCCTGAATCTGCAGCCTGTATCTACCAGCACATTGGTGTGCTTTGGGAGTATAACTACAGTATTGGAAGTATCCTTGAAAGGGTGAGCTGTCACACCCATCTAAATCTACAGCCTGCCCCTACCAGCACATGAGTGTGCTCGTGGAGTATGTGAGTACTCATTTGGCTATTCTGTTGCTTTTTCTTATGTCTTCAATCAGACTATACCACACATGAGGCGCCCCTCTGTTTTTTATTTCTCCTGTGTTGATACGCGCCTGTTTTTGAAACTTCTAACTGACATATCTTGTCTCCAGCTCCCTCTCTGCAACACGCTGCAATCACTTTGACAGTATCTATCACATCTCATGCCAAGTAAGTTACCTGAACTAGAGACATTGCTGGCTGGTAGAGATATATATATATATTTTTTCCCCTTTGAGATATAAATAGCAATCTTACGTTGCTGACTCTTTGTATGTATTGCAATCACACTGCTTTGAAATTATCTATATTGCCCCTTAGGCTCAGTAGTCGGTGATGGTGTGATGACACGCTCTTTCTCTCTAAGATTAGTCTATGGATGCTATACGATATACCTACTGATGTTCAACAGTTGACACACACATCTACATGCTTGGCTAAATCTTGACATACGTGTTTTTCTGGCTATGAGCCCTTTTTCTCTACTTGTCCTTTTTCTCTACTTGTCCTTTGTTTACTGAGAAGTATGTTTTACTGAGAGATACTGATGCACTAATGTTTAAATGCTGATATACTGCCTAGGTCCTGCAACTATCTTTTATTGAGCGCTGTTTCCTATAGACTGCCTTTATCGATGTTGTTTCTTTGTGGTAGCTATTTCAGTGTGTCACACATCACATTGTAGGGGGACATTTTATTTCTTTGGGTGCACCTTGAGTGTTTTAGGTGCTACTCATATGTCATGTCATTTATTGTTTGAGAATAGCTTTAAGATACACTTATATGGTTTGCACAAGTATACTGTTTTTAACTATCACATTAGTAAAGGTAGGAATATTGTTAATTAGGTGATTCACCTGTTGTCATGGTTACATAGGTTTTGGCGCAATTTCACTAATTGTTTGATGGGAGGGGCTATGTTGCTTTATATTGCACACTGTTCACTGGCACTGTTGCCTGGTCTGAGGAAGGGGTCTGCGTACCCCGAAACGTCACCTTAATACATTTTTTTATTTTATATACCAAATCCAGTGAGTGCAGTCCTCTTCTATAATGGATTTTGTATAAAATATATATTTTTTTCTATTATTTATAAATGTTATTTAAGCACAAATGAACTATTACAATATAACAGCATGTTCAACAAACATTGTAAAAATGAATTGAAACAAAACCATTATAATGTCTCTCACAGCCTGTCATCCAAAGAGTACATTCCACAGAAATAAAATATTTAAAGATGTTCTTGCATGGTTAACACCAGGATAATTTTACACACCATGCCACAGAACTTCATTAGGCACAAAGAGGAAAACTATTTAGTGGTGCTTTCTTTATGCAAGGATTTTGATTTTTTTTCTCTTTTCAGTATCAATGCATGTTTAACACTGGCATCACAGTACTTTGAAAAATTAGATTCCTGAATTTGCTGCTTGTTTTTTTCATTAAAATACTTTTATCCCTGTCCCATTTCAAAAAGATTCAAAAAGATTCAAAAAGATTGGAATAAAAATGTCCAAAAAGATTGTGCAAATAGTTTTCAAATGTGGCTCTATTGAAAAATCACAATATGGTGTTGAAAAACCATCATCTATGCTTTCACGTATCAATAAAAGTGGTCACAATCCAAAACAGTTCCGCTACTACAAATGTATTACTTTCTTGAAGAGTAATATGGTCCGTTCCAATACAACATGCAATGAGAGTTGCGTTGACATTAATAGTATGTACAGGTATGTGCAAGGTAAATAGAAGATTAAAGCAGATGGAAAATGGCTCTGAAATTCTAATTCTGCCTCCTAATGTATGGGATTCTTTACATACTTCCACATCATTCAGTGCCTCATAAAATTTTTATGTCTGCCTCCTCGGGAAGTTTGGGTGGCTACTAAGTTTCAAATAGCTTTGTAAACTCCTGCAAGTAATGATCCTATCTACTTAGAATAAGGGAATTACTACATTACCCCCTTTTTTTGCTTCATTTTCTAGACCATAACAATCCTTAAGAGGAGCTGCATTGAAATAAGAAATATTTTTTTTAAAAAAATGTAACATTAAAATCTAGTTAAACATATGAAAACAAATAACGTATAACCTAATCGTATCAGAGGATTTTCACAGTCTTCTTTGAACAAAAGTAAACACATTCTGGCTGATTGATTCAATATGGATAAATATCTTCAACGTTTTAACAATAATTCAAAAATATAATGGAGCATAAGAAAAAAATCTGGGGGGAAAATAAAAGATGGTTAAAAAAAAAAAAAAGTCCATAGAAAAGTCAAATTGTTCCCATGGATTTGGAATAGTTTTTATTTAGAAACCCGCAATATTGGAATGCAGACCATTAAAGGGACATTAAACACTAAATAAATGCTAGATAGAATGATGCATTCAAAGAAAAGATAAGTCGAAGAATAACACATATTTTTTTAAGTTTCATTAGTGGTTTTAATAGTGTCAAAATTAGTGTAAAGTCTTAAAGTCTATAAAACAGTGGGAGCTGCCATGTTGTGACTTAGGTTACCTTTTCTGCTGTGGCCAATTAGGGACAGTTAAAATAAGTCACTAAAGTGTGCAATATAAGAGGGTTCTGCACTTCCATTTCTAACAGGAACTGAAATGCTCACAATTTCAGAATGGAATTACAGGAAAAAGGGACAAAATAAATAAAGTATATTGTAGTTTTTTTTCTATATATACGATTTATCATTTTATATTACCATCTCAAAGTGTTAATGTCCCCTTAAAGGTAAATTAAAAACTAAATCTAAACTATGTACTATGAGATAAATTTGACAAAAATGTGTTTTACTCCTACAGAAGACAGCTTAAAATTTAATTTTGGTTAATTTATTTCACTAGCCCATAGTTATGTTGAGAACCCTTCTAACGTGAAAGCATTGTTAGATGAATATAACAATACTTTTGACCACATCAAAAGAACAAAATAAATAATTTTTCGTAAAACATTCTACTCCTGAAAATAAAGATGCTTTTCTTTTCAAGAGAAATATTTGTAAATTGCATTGCACTTTTTTTGTTTTATCTAAATGCTAATTAAATCCACAGTCGCTTACACAAATCTGAATTATTGAAACCTTAAATTTACATGTTTAATTTCCTCCTTTTTGTCTAAATCTGTCTGCAAGTCTAAGTATTCCAAAAATTAACACTTTTCTCCAAAGCCCAACGGGAGTCACAATGGCGTCTTGTTTCTGGTAACCTGAGAAGCTCCTCTAGTTTCTTTAATTTTAGCTTTCTAGATGCCTGCATTCCTAGGAACTACAATGTCTGATATTTATAGGGTGGAATGTGGTATCCAGTCTCTGTCGTTCAGCTCACAACTTTTAGTAATTGATTTTCTGTTTCTTTGTTTAACATAAAAGAATCAGCATTGTTTCATGAGCTTTTGACTTAGCATTAATTAAAAAAAAGCAACAATTAACTTTATTCATCCTTAACACTTCGCTGGTCTATTTATAGGGATGCCTGAACGTGATCTAATTGGAAAAGAAGATAAATTATCTCCCATCTAAGGATCTACACAAGTATCATTAGCATGTTTGCTATGGAGTACCAATAATTACAATTTTAAGGTAATACATTAGACATGTTAGACTATTATATAAGATATTGTAGATAAAAATAATTTGAGGTGTAAGTATGAACAAGTGAACGTGTGAGTAGATTAGATTTACTATCAAAATAATACTGAGTTCATGAAGTGCAAATGTTTACATGGAAAACCGATTTTGGCAATACACAGGCTTAATAAATAAATAAATTACATTTAGCCACTATTTTCTCTATTTGAATAAACCCATCAACGACATCCAGTGTAGTATTTGATAGATGAGGTACATTCAGAAAGAAGTTCAAACCAAAGAACAATTAAAGTACTAATATTATGGGATATATCAGAGGACTAGAAACACTGTAAATAACTATAGTTTAAAAGATTCTAATGGTGAATTTGTTTAAACCAATGAAAACAATTTAAAGCAATATTATAGTAAAAAGAAAAACCAGCCATATAATAATTTTGACTAAACATCCCTCTCAAAATGTTTCTCCAGGAAATGATCTGTGGGTGGCAGCTGACATGTAAGTTTTTACTAATTGATTCTTTGGGGGTCACATTTTGAGGGGTTTCATATCTTATTTGCTACTGCCACACAAATAATTAGTTTTTTCATATATTTATGAAAGTTTCACTATTGCAAGATTCAGCGAAGAATCATGAAATTGTACAAAAGAAAAACCTGATTAATTGGTATATTAAAATTAATGTTTATAATAAAGTAAATTAGAAACTTTTTTTTTTTTAATTGTATGCTCTGTCTGAATCACAAAATAAATATTTATGTTTACTTTGCAAAGTAAAAATATGAACATGTGGAATTGTTCCCCTTTTCTGTACGTCACATTAGTATTACCACCAAAGTATATGTACTAGTTCCTGTAACTACAGCCATATTCATTCATAACCCAACAGTTGGTTATATCATTCCTGACATATCTATAATTACTCTGCTGTATTTGTTGTAGAGATGTTATAATTTTCAGCTACAGTTGTCAAACCTTAGTATGTTTTAATAAATCAACAGCGTTGCAGCTGATCCTGATCTTTTGGTAAAACTAGGGAGTAAAGGCTTCAGCAATTTAATAGAAGCTGATTTTACCATTGGTTTAAGCTCCCTTCCTGAATTACAAACACCTAAGCTAATCTATACAGCATTCTAAAGGCCTAACAGAGATACAACATAAGTATTTATTTAATACAGCATTGGCTATTATAAATGCCTGTGAAGGTTCTTGTTGATACAGTGGAAAGGGTTTTGGCTGTGAAATGGAAAGAGCACTTAGAGCAAGATTTATCATTGATGTTCTTCTAAATTTGCGCCTAAAATAAGCATGCAAATGAATGCCTTTATTTATCACTTAAAAATGTGCCTAAAATTGGGCAAGTTCGACGGTAAAATACTCTTCAGTTTGCACTTGCCTAGGCACACAGGAACAAAAAAATAATAGTTAAATTAGGTTTTTATAGGCGTATTTTCTATAGTATGACTTATTAAAACGACTATTTACTTATTTATCTTTTTTGTACCTATAGAGAACTTAAAAGTTCTATAAATGTGTGCACTGAAGTTCTCCATAAGTACTGTGGAGAACAGCATAATAAATAATTTCTCTTTGAGCTTGTGTACGCATTATGTAGTTCTTTCTGATGATGGCAGGAATTTCTGTTTCAAGGCACCTGGAAAGGTTTGCTAACGGTGCCAAGGGTATTCCTACCACTATATGGCCTGAACGCACTGGCAGATCATGAAATCAAAGAAAGATTCAGAATCAACAGGGAGACCATCATTAAAAGGACCAGTAAATACAGTAGATTTGCATAATCAACAAATGCATGATAAAAAGACAATGCAATAGCACTTAGCAGCAGATTTTTTTTCTGACAAATTTCAAAGTTGTCTTTTTCCACTCCTCTTGAATCATGTGACAGCTATCAGCCAATCACAAATGGATATACGTATATATTCTGTGAATTCTTCACATGCTTAGAAGGAGCAGGTGACACAAAAAGTTTAAATATAAAAATACTGCACATTTTGTTAATGGAAGTAACTTGAAAAGTTGTGTAAAATTGCATGCTCTATCTGAATCATGAAAGTTTAATGTTGATTTGAGTGTCCCTTTAATCTATGCTCTCATAGCCAACGATCTTGAGCCCCGCTCTAGAAGAACAATAGCAAGAGCAATCCCTGGGATAGTAAAACTACTGTCTGTGCTTCAATTTCTTACTACTGGCTCAGGCAGTCTCTAGCATGGTTGTTAGCATGAGCCAGACATCCTTTTCTAGGCACCTTAGTTGGGTACTTAAGGCCAAACAAACATCTGAGGAGATTAATAAGAACCTACTCAGCAGTGAGAAAACTAAGGATAAAGTATGAGGTGATGTGATTTATTTTTATATATATGAAGGTTTTTAATAGAATTTTGTTTTTGTAATGTGAAAACATTTTTTTAATTTTAACGTGAATGTAATTTTATAAATATACATTTATTAAACATTTTTGTGTTCCTTGATTTAAAAAAAATATATATTTTTGTTTGTTCTGGATATAAAAACAATTTACAAATTATCTATGGTATCCAATAAGCTTGTCATAATGCTGTAGCACTCTTTCAGCAATAATAGAATTCTGTGGATGCATGAACTGGACATTTCTTCCACTTTCACTAGTGGCAGAAGCCATAAAAATATGCTCTTTAAAAGGGTGCAAAAATAAGCTAAAAATAAACGCAAACAAGTTAAAAAAAAATGGGTATTTCTGTAAACAAGATTTACTCATAACTAGAGATTAAGCTAATATCCAAAGATAAATTTGGTGCATATACTTATTCAACATTAGAAATGTATCATTAGTTTGCCTGAGCTCGACTTTGGAAAAGCTCAAAATAATACTACAATTTTTTTGATAAATATAGATGCAAAGATGAACTTCTCCGTATGCAAACACATAGAAGAATAGAGAGAAGTCTCATAGCGCTTGATAAAGCTTGTTTAAGTAACAGTGTTCTAGGCAAGTGATTAGGTTTCCTAGTTGCCAACCCAAACCTTTAAAAAAAAAATAGAATTAGCAAAGGGTGGTCCATCTACTAGCTCCCACGAGCCTCCACAGCCATGTTGAAGGCACACAAAGCCTCGGCATATCAGACACAGTGAGTCCCAATGGAGCAGTTACTCTGCTCTCCAAAGTAAAATATCAGTATCAAAACGTAAGCATAAGGCAAAATGTAGGAAAACCCAGCTCTGCCTCAATGTCATTACATTCCATGGTGTAAATATCAAAATTCAAGAGTCTGCTTTGTGAGTTATTACTATTTTACTCAGCCACACTTGCATATGGGATCATTTTAAATATGGTACAAGCTTTCTACAATTATCTGGCATTACTTAACAAAATATTCTCATACATTTGGCAACCTTTCCATGTAAAACACCATATAACGGCTACGGTCTACTGGAGAGCCAACCTGAGAGGAGGGGGGGGATTTAAGTAGCCATTCATAAATAAACTTATTAAGACCTAGCCATACTCTAGCTAATTAAAAACACCATATTTAGGAACGATTTTTCTCAAGTAATCAACATGATTGGGGAAAGAATCAATATTATTGATTAACACATTTTATGAAAATTAACTACATTATTAGTCAATAGACGTAAAATGTAAAAATAAAAAAATGCCATTTTACAATTATACAAAAGCCTTGAAGTTTACTATATAAAGCTTAGAATAATTGTTAATAAGACTAACAAAAAAAAGTTTGTTTTTCACTTTGTCATTTTAATAATGAAATGTTTCTAGTTAGCATGGTATGACAGAAAAGAATAGAATATGTATAAGAGACTCAAATCAGATATGTTTTGCATATCGGTGATGGGTCCTATCCTGAAATATTTTGTGAATACTCTTGCCACCTTAAAGAGCAAATAGACAACCGTTAACTTGAGCTAATTCATTAGAGCATGTAACGACCCTGAACCTCCTTTGCGGGGTTTAAACACAGAGTACTGCTCACTACTCACAAAGCACTGCAGCGCTAGCCGCACAGCTCAGAGGTGGTGGAGAAGGTAAGAAGCAGAGGTTAGATGACTGCTGCTTTTTACGTTGTGGAAAGAAGGATAACAAATGCCCTGCAAGGGCTCAAAAGACACATTTGCTCCTTTGCACATCAAGTACTGTATAAGTTTATAACTGAAAAATCGCCAGTAGCAACACATTAAAACTCCAAAACAGCTCAGCAGAGAGGTGAAAATTGCTCAAAAGACAAGGGATTAAAATAAAAAAAAATTAAACGTACCTTTATTATATAATTGTACACTCAGGAACCAGCTCCTAATGAGCTGTGCAAGAGTTCCCAGTAATGGCTGTCAAATGATACTGGGGGCAAGGAAATGTTGAAATTTGACAGAAAAAAAAAAATGTGAAATTCAGAATGTAATACCGTATTGTTTTTTATTTCAGTCTGATCACAGTGATCTTTTTGATTATTGCAGGAGATGATCAAATAATCTCAAACTTAGAAGCTAGCAAGAATTTCAAGAAGCCAGACATCTTTTGGTTAAAGATCTATGTAGAAAGCACACAAAAACTAGGCACTAGACGTCAGATTTTAAGAGCAGTAGTTTGCTGCCTTTTGAGATTTGTCAAAGCCTTGGTTTACTGTCCCTTTCCATAACTGCAAATGGGGGAATACAATGTTCATTACAAAAATAAATAAGTAACCAATGTTACAACTAATTTGGACTAATTCAATATTTAAAATTAATGCTTCAAAATATTAACACTGAATAACAATGTGTTTCTTAACTTGAGGGGGAAAAACATTCACAGCTTTGGTTTTAAAATGGTAATAAAAATGTATTTCAAGTTCACTTTAGCTAGCTAAAATATACAAATACTCTAATAAAGGGCTTGATAAATCCAGGAAGCAATGGAGCCACTTCTACATTTTTACCTCTGGCTCCTATCTTTTGGATTATTCTACAAATATCTCTATAGAAAGTAATTTTTTTAGCTCTTCAATTCATATAAATATAGCTATATCAAATGCCTAGAATAGTGAAAGCTACCACATATAGATACAAAGATAAAGGAAGCTTAGGGATTACTAATATTCACTTTTATAGAATTGCATCACATTTGACTAACAGACCATAACATCATCAGACCTTTACTCCCTTTTGAATCTCTATGCTCTACCGCTCAGAAAGTAAAAGGCGTTCTCTCACTCTCATGCAATATATTTTTACAGCAGCACTCTACAACATTGCCTACTTATACTACGCAATGATGGAAAGAAGACCTACATGTTAGAATACCCAGTAAACAGTGACAGATAATTTTTCAGAACATGAGTATATCTCCATCTTCTGTGGTGAATAACTGAAATGAGTATGAAACTACTCTGCTGCTGGTATCTTACCCCGAGCAGATTGGGAAAATATCCCCCTAAGACTGAAGATTCCTGTAGAGGGTGTGGCCAACGTGGGACAATGGCTCATATATGGTGGCATTGCCCTTTCATACAAAACTATTGGCTGTCTATCAATACTGAAATGGAAAGGGTAACCTCCATAAAACTGAAGAATGACCGGCAATGTTTCTATTAAATATAACTGTTAAACTTCCCTGTTCTTATAGAGCTAAACTTTTCACTATAATGGTTGATTGTGCAAAGAGGCTTATACCAAAATTATGGGGGGGGGGGGGGAATTACAGTGACAGACTGGAGGTCACAAGTCACATTTACCCTTGCCCTAGAAAAATATAATTATTTCCAAACTAAAAGACTAGACCACTATTATTTGATCCTTTTTATATGGGAAGAATATATCGGGTCGCTCTAACTTATTGTAATTCCTGTGCTTAAATTCAGAGATGGTGAGACCTAGATATTATATAATTTAATCAATTTAATCAATTTTACCTTTTCTTTACCAAAATTATGAGAAGCGTGATCAGCTGTTTATGACCTTATTGTAAGTATTCATTGTTAACATTGTGAGAACATACTATTTTTTTTATGTTTGTTTGTTTTAGTGTCATGTCTTGTTCCATTTATTTCTCTTCAATAAAAAATGAAACTTGAAAAAAAAGTCTGAAGGGATATAAAACTGATTTAAAAAAAGAAAAAAAACTTTATCTACATAAAATTACTTTGTTATGTAATTACAGTGTTCTCCAAGACCTTTTTAGCTGGTGCAGCACCCAGCTGATTTTACTGACCACCGGGTGAATTTTTTTTAGCCAATATTAAGTTAAAATGAGCTAATATTAAAAACTTTCAATTTTTAGTTGAAATATTTTTATTGGAATTTTGCTTTTAAAAAAATTACATGTATTAAACATATCGAGGAAATGCCAGAACCAGTTTGCCAAAAGTTGTCAACAATAACCTGTTAGATAAATGAACGTTTTAGCATGTAATACAATAAAAGAAACATTGCTAGTAGAGTAGCTAATACAAACAATCTGGTGGCATGGTAATTAGGTCAGTACTAATTGGAACATCCATTCAATCTTGTCAAATTGAAGACTGATATTAACAATATTAAAACAATCAAAAGGAGATAGGATTAAAAGAGGAGCAAAGGAAAAGAAGAGAAAACATAATTTATGTAAGAACTTACCTGATAAATTCATTTCTTTCATATTAGCAAGAGTCCATGAGCTAGTGACGTATGGGATATACATTCCTACCAGGAGGGGCAAAGTTTCCCAAACCTCAAAATGCCTATAAATACACCCCTCACCACACCCACAATTCAGTTTAACGAATAGCCAAGAAGTGGGGTGATAAAAAAGTGTGAAAGCATATAAAATAAGGAATTGGAATAATTGTGCTTTATACAAAATCATAACCACCACAAAAAAAGGGCGGGCCTCATGGACTCTTGCTAATATGAAAGAAATGAATTTATCAGGTAAGTTCTTACATAAATTATGTTTTCTTTCATGTAATTAGCAAGAGTCCATGAGCTAGTGACGTATGGGATAATGATTACCCAAGATGTGGATCTTTCCACACAAGAGTCACTAGAGAGGGAGGGATAAAATAAAGACAGCCAATTCCTGCTGAAAATAATCCACACCCAAAATAAAGTTTAACGAAAAACATAAGCAGAAGATTCAAACTGAAACCGCTGCCTGAAGTACTTTTCTACCAAAAACTGCTTCAGAAGAAGAAAATACATCAAAATGGTAGAATTTAGTAAAAGTATGCAAAGAGGACCAAGTTGCTGCTTTGCAAATCTGATCAACCGAAGCTTCATTCCTAAACGCCCAGGAAGTAGAAACTGACCTAGTAGAATGAGCTGTAATTCTCTGAGGCGGAGTTTTACCCGACTCAACATAGGCAAGATGAATTAAAGATTTCAACCAAGATGCCAAAGAAATGGCAGAAGCTTTCTGGCCTTTTCTAGAACCGGAAAAGATAACAAATAGACTAGAAGTCTTTCGGAAAGATTTAGTAGCTTCAACATAATATTTCAAAGCTCTAACAACATCCAAAGAATGCAACGATTTCTCCTTAGAATTCTTAGGATTAGGACATAATGAAGGAACCACAATTTCTCTACTAATGTTGTTGGAATTCACAACTTTAGGTAAAAATTCAAAAGAAGTTCGCAACACCGCCTTATCCTGATGAAAAATCAGAAAAGGAGACTCACAAGAAAGAGCAGATAATTCAGAAACTCTTCTGGCAGAAGAGATGGCCAAAAGGAACAAAACTTTCCAAGAAAGTAATTTAATGTCCAATGAATGTATAGGTTCAAACGGAGGAGCTTGAAGAGCCCCCAGAACCAAATTCAAACTCCAAGGAGGAGAAATTGACTTAATGACAGGTTTTATACGAACCAAAGCTTGTACAAAACAATGAATATCAGGAAGAATAGCAATCTTTCTGTGAAAAAGAACAGAAAGAGCAGAGATTTGTCCTTTCAAGGAACTTGCGGACAAACCTTTATCTAAACCATCCTGAAGAAACTGTAAAATTCTCGGTAATCTAAAAGAATGCCAAGAAAAATGATGAGCAATACACCAAGAAATATAAGTCTTCCAGACTCTATAATATATCTCTCTAGATACAGATTTACGAGCCTGTAACATAGTATTAATCACAGAGTCAGAGAAACCTCTTTGACGAAGAATCAGGCGTTCAATCTCCATACCTTTAAATTTAAGGATTTCAGATCCTGATGGAAAAAAGGACCTTGTGACAGAAGGTCTGGTCTTAACGGAAGAGTCCACGGTTGGCAAGAGGCCATCCGGACAGGATCCGCATACCAAAACCTGTGAGGCCATGCCGGAGCTACC
Source organism: Bombina bombina (assembly GCF_027579735.1). NCBI lineage: Eukaryota > Metazoa > Chordata > Amphibia > Anura > Bombinatoridae > Bombina > Bombina bombina. The sequence goes on from NC_069501.1 coordinate 1,031,632,085, forward strand.
AGCAGAACAAACGAGCATTCCTTCAGAATCTTGGAGATTACTCTTGGAAGAAGAACTAGAGGCGGAAAGATATAGGCAGGATGATACTTCCAAGGAAGTGATAATGCATCCACTGCTTCCGCCTGAGGATCCCGGGATCTGGACAGATACCTGGGAAGTTTCTTGTTTAGATGGGACGCCATCAAATCTATTTCTGGAAGTTCCCACATTTGAACAATCTGAAGAAACACCTCTGGGTGAAGAGACTATTCGCCCGGATGCAACGTTTGGCGACTGAGATAATCCGCTTCCCAATTGTCTACACCTGGGATATGAACCGCAGAGATTAGACAGGAGCTGGATTCCACCCAAACCAAACTTCGAGATACTTCTTTCATAGCCAGAGGACTGTGAGTTCCTCCTTGATGATTGATGTATGCCACAGTAGTGACATTGTCTGTCTGAAAACAAATGAACGATTCTCTCTTCAGAAGAGGCCAAAACTGAAGAGCTCTGAAAATTGCACGGAGTTCCAAAATATTGATCGGTAATCTCACCTCCTGAGATTCCCAAACTCCTTGTGCCGTCAGAGATCCCCACACAGCTCCCCAACCTGTGAGACTTGCATCTGTTGAAATTACAGTCCAGGTCGGAAGCACAAAAGAAGCCCCCTGAATTAAACGATGGTGATCTGTCCACCACGTTAGAGAGTGTCGAACAATCGGTTTTAAAGATATTAATTGAGATATCTTTGTGTAATCCTTGCACCATTGATTCAGCATACAAAGCTGAAGAGGTCGCATGTGAAAACGAGCAAAGGGGATCGCGTCCGATGCAGCAGTCATAAGACCTAGAATTTCCATGCATAAGGCTACCGAAGGGAATGATTGTGACTGAAGGTTTTGACAAGCTGCAATCAGTTTTAGACGTCTCTTGTCTGTCAAAGACAGAGTCATGGACACTGAATCTATCTGGAAACCCAGAAAGGTTACCCTTGTCTGAGGAATCAATGAACTTTTTGGTAAATTGATCCTCCAACCATGATCTTGAAGAAACAACACAAGTCGATTCGTATGAAATTCTGCTAAATGTAAAGACTGAGCAAGTACCAAGATATCGTCCAAATAAGGAAATACCACAATACCCTGTTCTCTGATTACAGATAGAAGGGCACCGAGAACCTTTGTAAAAATTCTTGGAGCTGTAGCTAGGCCAAACGGCAGAGCCACAAACTGGTAATGCTTGTCCAGAAAAGAGAATCTCAGGAACTGATAATGATCTGGATGAATCGGAATATGCAGATATGCATCCTGTAAATCTATTGTGGACATATAATTCCCTTGCTGAACAAAAGGCAAGATAGTCCTTACAGTTACCATCTTGAACGTTGGTATCCTTACATAACGATTCAATATTTTTAGATCCAGAACTGGTCTGAAGGAATTCTCCTTCTTTGGTACAATGAAGAGATTTGAATAAAACCCCATCCCCTGTTCCTGAACTGGAACTGGCATAATTACTCCAGTCAACTCTAGATCTGAAACACAATTCAGAAATGCTTGAGCTTTTACTGGATTTACTGGGACACGGGAAAGAAAAAATCTCTTTGCAGGAGGTCTCATCTTGAAACCAATTCTGTACCCTTCTGAAACAATGTTCTGAATCCAAAGATTGTGAACAGAATTGATCCAAATTTCTTTGAAAAAACGTAACCTGCCCCCTACCAGCTGAGCTGGAATGAGGGCCGCACCTTCATGTGGACTTAGAAGCAGGCTTTGCCTTTCTGGCTGGCTTGGATTTATTCCAGATTGGAGATGGTTTCCAAACCGATACTGCTCCTGAGGATGAAGGATCAGACTTTTGTTCTTTGTTGAAACGAAAGGAACGAAAACGATTATTAGCCCTGTTTTTACCTTTAGATTTTTTTATCCTGTGGTAAAAAAGTTTCTTTCCCACCAGTAACAGTTGAAATAATAGAATCCAACTGAGAACCAAATAATTTGTTACCCTGGAAAGAAATGGAAAGTAGAGTTGATTTAGAAGCCATATCAGCATTCCAAGTCTTAAGCCATAAAGCTCTTCTAGCTAAAATAGCTAGAGACATAAACCTGACATCAACTCTGATAATATCAAAGATGGCATCACAGATAAAATTATTAGCATGCTGAAGAAGAATAATAATATCATGAGAATCATGATGTGTTACTTGTTGCGCTAAAGTTTCCAACCAAAAAGTTGAAGCTGCAGCAACATCAGCCAAAGATATAGCAGGTCTAAGAAGATTACCTGAACACAGATAAGCTTTTCTTAGAAAGGATTCAATTTTCCTATCTAAAGGATCCTTAAACGAAGTACCATCTGACGTAGGAATAGTAGTACGTTTAGCAAGGGTAGAAATAGCCCCATCAACTTTAGGGATTTTGTCCCAAAATTCTAATCTGTCAGACGGCACAGGATATAATTGCTTAAAACGTTTAGAAGGAGTAAATGAATTACCCAATTTATCCCATTCTTTGGAAATTACTGCAGAAATAGCATTAGGAACAGGAAAAACTTCTGGAATAACCACAGGAGATTTAAATACCTTATCCAAACGTTTAGAATTAGTATCAAGAGGACCAGAATCCTCTATTTCTAAAGCAATTAGAACTTCTTTAAGTAAAGAACAAATAAATTCCATTTTAAATAAATATGAAGATTTATCAGCATCAACCTCTGAGACAGAATCCTCTGAACCAGAAGAGTCATCAGAATGATGATGTTCATTTAAAAATTCATCTGTAGGGAGAGAAGTTTTAAAAGATTTTTTACGTTTACTAGAAGGAGAAATAACAGACATAGCCTTCTTTATGGATTCAGAAACAAAATCTCTTATGTTATCAGGAACATTCTGCACCTTAGATGTTGAAGGAACTGCAACAGGCAATGGTACTTTACTAAAGGAAATATTATCTGCATTAACAAGTTTGTCATGACAATCAATACAAACAACAGCTGGAGGAATAGCTACCAAAAGTTTACAGCAGATACACTTAGCTTTGGTAGATCCAGCACTAGACAGCGATTTTCCTGTAGTATCTTCTGACTCAGATGCAACGTGAGACATCTTGCAATATGCAAGAGAAAAAACAACATATAAAGCAAAATTGATCAAATTCCTTAAATGACAGTTTCAGGAATGGGAAAAAATGCCAAAGAACAAGCTTCTAGCAACCAGAAGCAATGAAAAATGAGACTTAAATAATGTGGAGACAAAAGCGACGCCCATATTTTTTAGCGCCAAATAAGACGCCCACATTATTTGGCGCCTAAATGCTTTTGGCGCCAAAAATGACGCCACATCCGGAACGCCGACATTTTTGGCGCAAAATAACGTCAAAAAATGACGCAACTTCCGGCGACACGTATGACGCCGGAAACGGAAAAGAATTTTTGCGCCAAAAAAGTCCGCGCCAAGAATGACGCAATAAAATGAAGCATTTTCAGCCCCCGCGAGCCTAACAGCCCACAGGGAAAAAGAGTCAAATTTTTGAAGGTAAGAAAAAAATGATTAAATCAAATGCATTATCCCAAATATGAAACTGACTGTCTGAAAAATAAGGAAAGTTGAACATTCTGAGTCAAGGCAAATAAATGTTTGAATACATATATTTAGAACTTTATAAACAAAGTGCCCAACCATAGCTTAGAGTGTCACAGAAAATAAGATTTACTTACCCCAGGACACTCATCTACATGTTTGTAGAAAGCCAAACCAGTACTGAAACGAGAATCAGCAGAGGTAATGGTATATATAAGAGTATATCGTCGATCTGAAAAGGGAGGTAAGAGATGAATCTCTACGACCGATAACAGAGAACCTATGAAATAGACCCCGTAGAAGGAGATCACTGCATTCAAATAGGCAATACTCTCCTCACATCCCTCTGACATTCACTGCACGCTGAGAGGAAAACCGGGCTCGAACTTGCTGCGGAGCGCATATCAACGTAGAATCTAGCACAAACTTACTTCACCACCTCCATCGGAGGCAAAGTTTGTAAAACTGAATTGTGGGTGTGGTGAGGGGTGTATTTATAGGCATTTTGAGGTTTGGGAAACTTTGCCCCTCCTGGTAGGAATGTATATCCCATACGTCACTAGCTCATGGACTCTTGCTAATTACATGAAAGAAAAAGAGATAGGTAAAGAAAAAAGAAGGGGAAAAGAACAATGCCTTCAGACTATAGTCATCCAATCAGATGAGCCGAATCTGCTATAAAAAAAAAAAAAGAGAAAAACAGACGATTTGAACAGTTGTAGTAAATTCTAATAAATAGATATATCCATGATAAATGTTCAATTTTATTGCACAAGTTAAAATTAAATGCATTTATGTTAAATTATACAATTAAATTTGTGCCTTAAATAGCACAAAATGATATATTAGAAAATATTACACTGCCCCTACTCAGCTACTTCATAATGCCACCCGGCTGGCAAAATTTTCTGTGGAGAACACTGAAGTATATTTTGTAAACCCCCCCATTATATATACATATACCACAGAAAGCTTTCGAGATTAAAGATTTATAAAGACAAAAAAAATAATGACAATTTGTGTAAATAGAAGAGTTGAACATTTTTTATTATAAGCGGATTAAAGCATTTTATAAAGTGCTTGTTCTAACAATGTCCCATTAAGCAAGAAAACGCATCAATACAAACATTTGTAACTATAATGTATTAAATTTACAGCACCAAAAAAGTAGTCTGGTGGTTTTAGAGGTGGATAAAATTATATTGGATATAAAATCAAAATAAAACCGTTCATTCAGAAACTGGTGTCTACTGACATAGCTTGTATTTATGTGCTTTCTTATGTTTTGTTGTTTTTTATTGTCCCTTGACACAGCCTCCTTAAACCTCCATTCATAGAGGTTAGCAGAAGGGCCATTTATGTAATTGTCTCTAGAGGACAGTAGAAACGCATATGTAATACATGTAAAGCACAGTCCCAATGAAAGAAAGTGGCTTAGGCTTTACTATCTGAATGAGAAATGCAATAAATTGACTGTTTCTGCACAGTGACTGAAATCACCACCATATTTTACCAGCTCTGTGTAATAGAAAATCATTCAGACATCTATACAGTGCAGAACAGTCAGATGAGCCATATTAGTAGATAAGGAAGAGCAAGGTCCATTCAGATAGATCCTTGACCTGAAATTTAGAAGGTCATGCAAAGTTTAACTGGCTTCTCCAGACACATTTACTCAATTAAATATATAGATACACACACACACACGTTTGTGCATATTATATAAAAATCACACAAACCTAAAACAAACAGTAACAAGTTTGTAGAAATGTGAGTCTGCCAAAGTATCAACATGCTTGAAGACTACACCAATCTATCTAGTTGCTCTGTGATCGCGTTTATTCAGATGAGCATAAATAAAATAAATTTGTACCCAAATTTGAGATTTAAGCTAAAAAATAATAATAAAAAAAAAAAAATTATAGTTTTATATGTAAATGCTACTCATCACTAATTACACAGCATAGCAAATAATACAATTTTCCATTATTCTCATTTTAAAAATATTTTTTTAGTAGCAATATTTAGGAAAAATAATTTTTAAAACGTTCTTTAAAGGGACATTAAACCTCAAACAAATATTTTATAATATGGTAGAGCATACCATGTTAAAAAAAAGTTACATATTTAGGTCTTATCAAATGTGGTTTGTTCCCATGATATTCTGTGTTGAAGAGATACCTAGGTAGGCAACTGGAGCACTGCAAGAAATAGTGCTGCCCTCTAGTGCTCTTTCAAATGGATAACATTCTTGCAAAACTGCTGTTATATAGTGCAAATGGGTCAGATCCTAAGCATATGGCCCTGCTTTCCAACACAAGATACCACGAGAACAAAGAAAAATTTAATTAAATTAAATTTAAGGATATAACAGCTATTGAAAAGCCCCTCATGATACATATTGATGCTTTATCTTAGCAATCTTTTTGCAATAAACCGTATGTCTAAATTGCAAACTGAAAAATTGCATGGTAGCCTGGAGATAATAAAATAATTAATAAAACTGTATAATGAAATTATTTGGCATCAAGACAGTTCCTGGATAGCAACAAACTGGCTTAACTTTCATTTACACAATTGTGGCAGATCTGAATGACTACAAAACTGCACTTGATTAAGCAGCAAAAGCTCAATTAAATATAATTCAATGGAATATATTCTCAAAAGAAGCCTTCATTACCTTCCCTCCGATTATTGAATGATGCTTAGAAGTTTATCACTGGCCTTTATTATATAACCTTCCCTCAGATTATTTAATGAGGCTTAGAAGTTTATCACTGGCCTTTATTATATAACCTTCCCTCCGATTATTTAATGATGCTTAGAAGTGTATCACTGGCCTTTATTATATAACCTTCCCTCAGATTATTTAATGATGCTTAGAAGTGTATCATTGGCCTTTATTATATAACCTTCCCTCAGATTATTTAATGATGCTTAGAAGTGCATCACTGGCCTTTATTATATAACCTTCCCTCAGATTATTTAATGATGCTTAGAAGTGTATCACTGGCCTTTATTATATAACCTTCCCTCAGATTATTTAATGATGCTTAGAAGTGTATCATTGGCCTTTATTATATAACCTTCCCTCAGATTATTTAATGATGCTTAGAAGTGTATCACTGGCCTTTATTATATAACCTTCCCTCAGATTATTTAATGATGCTTAGAAGTTTATCACTGGCCTTTATTATATTCCCTCAGATTATTTAATGATGCTTAGAAGTTCGTCACTGGCCTTTATTATATAACCTTCCCTCCGATTATTTAATGATGCTTAGAAGTTCATCACTGGCCTTTATTATATAACCTTCCCTCCGATTATTTAATAATGCTTAGAAGTTTATCACTGGCCTTTATTATATAACCTTCCCTCAGATTATTTAATGATGCTTAGAAGTTTATCACTGGCCTTTATTATATAACCTTCCCTCAGATTATTTAATGATGCTTAGAAGTTGATCACTGGCCTTTATTATATTCCCTCAGATTATTTAATGATGCTTAGAAGTTCGTCACTGGCCTTTATTATATAACCTTCCCTGCGATTATTTAATGATGCTTAGAAGTTTATCACTGGCCTTTATTATATAACCTTCCCTCCGATTATTTAATGATGCTTAGAAGTTGATCACTGGCCTTTATTATATTCCCTCAGATTATTTAATGATGCTTAGAAGTTTTGGCATAAATTAATTTATATCAGGGCTGATTTCATACAAAATACTAAACATTAGTACTAAATAACCTCTTTTTTTATTTTTTTATTCATCCCAACACCACACGCCCTTTGTGTTTCAAGCCCACTGGCAACTGGCAGTTGTGGTGACTGAACAGAGGACAAAGCCTCAATCACTTACTACTCAAAAAAGGAAAACAGAAAAGGTTTGTCTATGCTTGAATTCAGATGAGAAAGAAATGAAAGGGAGGAAAACCTAATTTGTGTATTTAATTTCCTCACACCCACCTTTTCAATTATATTGTAGCCTCCATTGACTACAGCAAGTCCAATTAATCTCTGTCATAGTTTAATCAAAAGGAGAGGGGAATACAGGCAAATATGGATAGATAAGCAATTAATCTAAATCAGTTTAAGTGAAAAAGGTTGATTGGGGGTTAGTCTAGAGAGCGGTGTATGTGCTCTGGACATAAGGCGGAAGACACAAACTATTCTACAAAAGCAAAATGAGTGCAAAGACTATCAGGAAAAACATTATAAACAGAGTAATTTAGGCCAAGGTGAGATTAAAAATATAATAAATGAGCATTTTTCACACAGTAATTTAGAGTAAAGACAATACACAGAAGCACATTTGCTACGCTTAAAACAGTTCCCTATATCAGAAAGCATGAAAATGCAAATACAATTAGCTGTGCAAATACGAGCTAATGCCTTGGAAGGATAAGCAGAACTTTCAAACTTCTAGTTCAAACTATTAAAAAAGCAGCCCCAAACCTTTTAGGCACTGTGCACTCCAGAAGGTAGTATTCTTCTGGCATCTGTGAATCTGCATGGTCTACAATTCCGTGGATGGGCTGTTGTTGCTCCTAGACGCTTCTACTTCACTATGTCAGTTGACCGGGACAGATCTACTAGGGAAGATTTCACAAACTGGCTTGTGGGAAAGGTGGTATCCTATGACAGTGCCATGTTTAAAATCACTGAGCTCTCCAGCATGACACACAGTACTGCCAATGTTTGCATATGGAGATTTCATGGCTATCTGCAGAATTTTATGCACCCGTTAGCAATGGGCAAGGCAGAAAAAAATGAACCCAATAATTAGTAGGGGTCTCCACATACTTTGCTTAACTGTGTTACTTCTGCATAGACAGATCCAGTGCAATCAACTACTAGGGGCTAACTGAACATATCTGGTGAACCAAAGACACAAGGAGCATGTGTGTTACCACCAATCACAAGTTAAACTCCCAGTAGTGCACTGCTGCTCCTGAGCCTATGTATGCTTTTTATCAAAGGATACAAAGAGAAATAAGTGCATTTTATAAGAGAAATACAGTGGCAAGAACAAGTATGTGAACCTTTTGATGAAGATGAGATTACATTTTATGACCAATTTATGCAGAAAACCAACTAATTTCAAAGTCATGAGTATAGACAAACACTTAAAGGGACATAAAACAAGTTGGAATAGAGACAAAATATAATATGTACTTTAATTATTTTACCTGCAAATTTATACTGCAGTGCCTCGCCATTAACCCTTTATTTTAAGTTTCTGAATTGTGCAGCTCTAACTCCCCCCACACAATTCCTTTTATGGCTGTTTCTATCTCCACCTTAGCTTTGGAAGAATACAAGACTTTAACACTTGCTGTGAACTCAATTAAAAACATAATTTATGCTTACCTGATAAATTTATTTCTCTTGTAGTGTATCCAGTCCACGGATCATCCATTACTTGTGGGATATTCTCCTTCCCAACAGGAAGTTGCAAGAGGATCACCCACAGCAGAGCTGCTATATAGCTCCTCCCCTCACTGCCATATCCAGTCATTCGACCGAAAAAAGACGAGAAAGGAGAAACCATAGGGTGCAGTGGTGACTGTAGTTTAATTAAAATTTAGACCTGCCTTAAAAGGACAGGGCGGGCCGTGGACTGGATACACTACAAGAGAAATAAATTTATCAGGTAAGCATAAATTATGTTTTCTCTTGTTAAGTGTATCCAGTCCACGGATCATCCATTACTTGTGGGATACCAATACCAAAGCTAAAGTACACGGACGATGGGAGGGACAAGGCAGGAACTTAAACGGAAGGAACCACTGCCTGTAGAACCTTTCTCCCAAAAACAGCCTCCGAAGAAGCAAAAGTGTCAAATTTGTAAAATTTTGAAAAGGTGTGAAGCGAAGACCAAGTCGCAGCCTTGCAAATCTGTTCAACAGAGGCCTCATTTTTAAAGGCACAGGTGGAAGCCACAGCTCTAGTAGAATGAGCTGTAATCCTTTCAGGGGGCTGCTGTCCAGCAGTCTCATAGGCTAAGCGTATTATGCTCCGAAGCCAAAAGGAGAGAGAGGTTGTCGAAGCTTTTTGACCTCTCCTCTGTCCAGAGTAAACGACAAACAGGGCAGATGTTTGACGAAAATCTTTAGTAGCCTGTAAGTAAAACTTCAAGGCACGGACTACGTCCAGATTATGCAAAAGACGTTCCTTCCTTGAAGAAGGATTAGGACATAATGATGGAACAACAATCTCTTGATTGATATTCCTGTTAGAAACCACCTTAGGTAAAAACCCAGGTTTGGTACGCAGAACTACCTTGTCTGAATGAAAAATCAGATAAGGAGAATCACAATGTAAGGCAGATAACTCAGACTCTTCGAGCCGAGGAAATAGCCATCAAAAACAGAACTTTCCAAGATAAAAGTTTAATATCAATGGAATGAAGGGGTTCAAACGGAACTCCCTGAAGAACCAAGTTTAAGCTCCACGGGGGAGCAACAGTTTTAAACACAGGCTTAATCCTAACCAAAGCCTGACAAAATGCCTGGACGTCTGGAACTTCTGCCAGACGCTTGTGCAAAAGAATAGACAGAGCAGAGATCTGTCCTTTTTTTTTTTTTTTTTTTTTTTTTTTTTTTTTTTTTTTTTTTTTTTTTTTTTTTTTTTTTTTTTTGATTTTTCATGTTTTTTTTTTTTTTTTTTTTTTTTTTTTTTTTTTTTTTATTTTTTTTTATTGAGGTACTAATGGCAAAAATACAAGTAAAATAAGCATACAAGACATCTTACAATACAGTTCAAAATGTAAAGTGTACAATCCAACTGATATATGTAACATTACATCTTGGCAATTTATCCCATAAACAATTAACAGTTTTAAACGTCAGAGCTAATACCGAATGCCATATCAAAAGAACACCTTCCATATTAAACTAAGGAGGCCACTCTTGGACCTAGGTTAAGAAGATGTATAGGGGAAGGTTTACTGAAGTAAGGAGACCACTCTTGGGTCCCATTATGAAGACCTCAAGTTTTATATTTTATAGTCTTATAATAAAGCCGTTAAAATAGACAACTTAATAAAAATAAAGTTAATATGTTGAACATTACAACCATTAAAATAAGCATAAGTGGAAACATGGAGTGGTGAAAGGGCAACAAAGAAATAAAGCCACAAGCAAATCTAAAGCCACTATCAGATCACATCGCACAACAATATACGTGGCAGTATACGGGGACATACCCAGAGGAAAAGGCATAAACACTAGGGTGGATGTTCAAAATGGAGATGTGCTGTATACCCTTGCTAGAAGGTTTAAAGGGAGCTCCTTGTATCCTATATAGGAACTGCTAGCAGAGAGGATGGTAAGGTAATTAAAGATTTAGTGACTGAAAGGTACTCTCCAATCACGCCAATACATACTCGGGTTCCCACACAGGGAGATTTTATACATATGAAATATCTAATTGGGGAGATTGTTATGAGCACTAGGCTAGAAGGGAATACCATGACCAAGGGGCACAAAGTTACAAATTATTAATAGTTAATATGCAAAAGCTTAATGTACTATGTATACATGATAGATAGTGGAGTTTGCTCTTATGGGGTAACCTTGACTTAGTTTTTAATATGTGGTGAATTGGTTGTGGCATCCTAGTAAACCTACCTTCCTGGCATAAAATGAAAACTTAGGTAGCTCCATTACTACAAAGTGCATCACAATGGTGAGACATATAATCTATCACAATCACAAAATAAAATAACTATTCCAATATTCTAGCATATCAGTTAAGAAAATTGGGGTCAGTTTAGAAGTGAGAAATACCAGGCTATTATAAAATGCAGTAATTATCGAGCATGATAATAATACTCATACACAGTGATATATCACCTCATTCTGTATCAGTCAGTCTCAAGTATATTTTACATTTTGTGCCCTCAGGGAAACTCCGGAATAGTGTCCATCATATGAGGGAAAATCTAAATGGATTATGGTAGAAGGCAATGTCCATTCCCATGTCGTGGGTGAAGTGGGTATTGACATGAGAAAGTCCACCTATAGTTCCTAACTTTCAACCAATTCCAGACCTTGGAGAGGGAGAGCCTTGCTTTGTGCTGTACATTTTCAGCCGTTGTACTAGTATCTCTACAGCACAGCGTCTCTTGTTGCTAATCGAGGTCTCCATGCGGTAACCTACCGGGTTTAATCCTTGCTCACAGATTTGTGTCGGGTAGTGTGGGAATAGTATAGAACGCTTCTTTTGCCTATTAGATGAAGATGCTCGTCTTCCAGCACATTGCTTTGCCTGTTGGGACAAGTGATGCAGAACCCTGTGAAGGCCAGCTCTACGGCGATTTCTTCTGTTAAATGATTTCCGCCTCGATGTCTGTCTGTTTGCGGGTAAGGAAGGTGCAGGAATTCCAATGCCCCCCAGGCGTGGCAGGAGCCTCGCTCCCCTAGCTGTCTTCAGACTACCGGAGGTAGGTTTTGGGGAGACCGGTAATACCGGAGGGGATTTAGATATCAAGTCTTTTAGGAAAGCTCCCCATATAGGAATAAGCCCATTCTCGGTTATCTCTGCTTTGTTGGGGTTGTACAGGGCTCCAGTGTTTTGATCCGGGATCTGGTGGGTGGCGTGAGTGGGTGATCCCAGTTTAATGCTAGAGGGAGAAGTGGCCATAAGACTTGTCAGTGTGGTCGTACAGTAACCCTGCTTACCGCCATCAGCATGTATCACACTGCGAGCATCCGAGTTTAGATCACAAATCAGCACCTTCCTAGTGAGCGGTCTGTTAGTAACGGCACATGGCTGCTGTTTGTGTGACACTTGGGGACTTAGGAGTCGGGGCCCCAAGACTCCATCAACCCCCCTTAAATTGCAGGTAGAATGTTCCTCTGGATCGTTAGCTTGGTCAGTCAGCCGGATAGTGCCAAAAGCCTTTCTAATCGTATGCAATAAAGAGTTATGGTGTTGATCCAGTAAATATATCAGCTCAGACAATAGCATTGCACCTGTCTCCATATTCCAATTCTTCCTCTAGTTGCGGTTGTATCTAGCAAGATAGTGGACAGTTTTTATCCTATTACAGGATATCGTAACCCCAGAATTTGGGGGGGGGGAATAATTTGCGGCAGCCCCAGACCTATGTTACACTCCCCACACAGGACTCAACTTAAAATATCTGTTCGTTGTTGCGTCTTGCAGGCTGCAAAATGGCTACCAGGCCTGTGGAGAAGCAGATGACATAGCTGTCTCAAGGAGCATAGGCAGGAACTTCGTCAATTCATCCGCTCTCAGCTGCTATCAATTCTCAGTTAATTAATCTCACACAGAATCGTGAAAATATTGGGTTTTGAAGAAATATAACTAGTAAAAAATCTTCTAAACTTTAGGAGCTTCAT